>NW_008337285.1:1725649-1806634 GCF_000622305.1 Nannospalax galili
TGCCTTTACTTCTCCTTCACATCTCCTATTCACCAGTCAAGGACTTTTTTTTCCCCCTACAGATAAGTTATGCAATTTGGGAGTCTTTTAGATAGACCCACTGAAGGGGTACCCTAACTGCCTCACCCTGCTTCCCTGTTCAGCATGGAAGAAGCCAGAGCAGTCTGCATCCCTATCCACAACTTGAGTGACCTCTTCAGAGGATGGTGTGGTAAAAATAGGAGGCAGGAACTGGGGGTAAAAAGACCCCAAAGAAAAGCAGCCAGCTTCTTGACTAAAAGTCAAAATGTCTTTGGGCCTCTTAGCAACATACTCCATTCCAAAGGCTAAAAATGTCAAAAATATTTAGGAGCTCTTATCTAATCCTTAAAAGATTTTAGGGTTACCCCTTCAGAAGGTGGAATGTTAGAGTAGCAAAAAGAAGAAAGAGTACATGAAGTTATCAGAAAAAAGTGATGGGGAGATATGGGAGGAGATGGAGGGGAGGAAGTGGGCATGGATTTGATCAAAACACCTTATATGCTTGTATGCCTGTATAAAATTCTCAATAAATTATTTTTTAAATGTGAACTAAAAAAGAAAAAAAATCTAAGAATAAAAAAAAAAGAAAAAGAAAAAATATTTGTGACCGCAAATGCCCAAAATGTAGAGATTAAGAGTCTGCTGGTCCTTGGACAGGACTCGTATATTAAACACCACCCACCCAGGGCTCAGGGATCATCACGGAGCCAGGGAGGAAGTACATGACCATTGGAAAGAGAGTTCTACAAGCTCCTTGGACCCTGCTTACATGATTCTATAGCAATGGTGTTAGCATACAAAAGTCCCATGCAAACTCAGGCAGACAAAAACACAGAATAGAACTACTAAAATGAACAGCAAACCCCAATCTTAGCTGAAGAAATATTGACAACTGCTTGCTGCTGGATGAAGAAGAGCTGACCTTCCTAAACAAGAGACTCTAGATAGGCTGACAAGACCTCAGTGGATAGACTTGCACTGGGGAAAATCCGAGGACACTGACTTGACACAGAGGGCCTTAAAAAGGATGACAGAATATATGGGCTCCAGTTGGGGGGCTATGGGAGGGTGCTGGTGGGGACAGGGGTATAAAGATGATTGAGATTGTTTGAAATATTCTGTATAAAATAAACAAAAATTCAACAATAAAAATAAAAATTTGTGACCCTTTTTGTCTGTTCTGTGCAAAGACTTTCTCCCAATATATGTATTTTTAATTGATGTCCTCACTTAACAGTTAAAAATAGGGGAAAATCATGATATGCTTGGCCTTGGAAAGTCAGAAAGAAAGTAACTAGAGAGCTGAAATTGAGCCACCAAGGTCCCAGGTGCAAGCCCAGCAGTGAAGACAGCTATCAGCTTGGTGCTGTGGGCTGTGGGGTAAATGACCCAAAGGGGTAGATAGTGATAACAATGACAAGGATGGTGAAGGGCATTTTGTGTCCCTCAAACCCAGCCTTGAACTCCCCAAAAGCCAAGCCCAGGGCATGGAGAACGTGGGAAGTTTTAAGAGGGAAATGACCTTCGTGTTTCAATCAAAGGACTTAAAACAGGACTCCAGTAAGAAAATGCCTCATCATTTGTTCCCCCTGACCACGGAGGAAGGTGTGAAAACAATAGGCACCAAAAAAGCCAGTTGTATCCTTGACCATGAAAAAGAAAACACTTGATCCATCTCATCTGTCTCCTTGAGCAAAAGCAAAAAGGGATTTTCTCCAATATTGATGTCCTTCTAGTGAGAAATTCAGTCCAGGAAGTACCTGTTGCCTCTGTTTTCTGCACAGAAGCCAAAATGCTCTTTCATAAACACAAGCATAATCATGTGGACAGAGCAATGGAGACAGGAAAATAGTAGGAACCAGCATAATTAAAATTATGACCCCTCCTGTGAGCCTGAAACTGAGTCCCTGCCCATGAACCTGGAGCTATGGTCCTCACCTGTGAACCTGAAGCTGTGATTGTCTCCTATGAGCCTGGAGCTATATGGTCCCCTCCTGTAAACCTGGAGCTGTAGTCCAGAGCTGTGGTCTCCTTCTGTGAACCTGGATCTATATTTTCCTCCCATGAGGAAAGTATAGATCCATGTGTTCCCCTCCTTTGAGCTGGAGTTGTAGCTCCCTCCCATGAACCAACCTGGAGCTATGGCTCCCTCCCATGAGCTGGAGCTGTGGTCTCCTCCAGTGATCCTGGATCTGTGGTCCCGAACAGTGAGCCACAGTTCCACTTTCCTCTGGCTGATGATACAGCAGATTGGAGGATGGAGGACTTCCCAACGTTGGGCAACAGTTTCAGCCTTCTCTGAGTGACTGCTGTCCCCACAACCCCTTCCTCCAAGGTCCCACGTTGTGCACGTCAGCGGCTTCGCCTCAATGTTGGGATTATGCTGCAGACAGGCGAGGTTTCTGTCATTTGCTGATTCTTGGGAGGACTGATTCTCAGGACCGGACTTCTCACCATCCTTGATGGCCAGCTATGGTGTTGACTGCACATGTGGTCCTAGGCACCCAGACCTTGATCCTGGACCTCTCCCATTCCCAGGCACCAAGAGTTTTCCATCGTTTTTCTACTACTCTTCTACAGCTCCAGTACCTTCACCTGTGCCCTACAGAAAATGTACAACACCTAATGGAACTTCTAGAGATAAAAACACAGTCTGGGAAGTTAAAATTTAAAAATTTTAATTTAAAAAGTTCAAACTAAAAAAAACATACAATGAACAAAACCAAATTGAACTTCATGGGACCTACTACTCCCTTTACCTTTAAAAATGGTCTCCAATTCCATCCATTTTATTGTAAGTGCTATGATTTCATTCTTTATGCCATTTAGGAAGAAATGTAGAATTATGAAGGTACAATTGGAGCCACATGCCTGGAGAGAGGAATGCCTATTTTACCAAGATCAGTAGTACTCTGGTATATTTTCCTTGTTTTTATATTTACCTTGATTTTTTAAAATAATATTTACAGAGCAAAGGAACTGATAAACTGTGTGAAACAAATCATAATTTCATTGGTTTAATGTGGTTTCTTGCTTTTTTTGTTTCTGTTTCTTAGGAACACTGGTCATTGGACAGGGTGTGATATTCGAGAGCACTGAATTTCTCTCTGGGTTTTCTCCTAGATCCCATCATTATGGGTTAAAAAATAGAAGTTGTTGAACTGTTGAACTGGATATAGTTAAGGTTCCACTGTAATTAGTGCAGGAGCCCCACAGATTGCTAATGAGTTTTTTTGAATCAGCACCCGCTCCTTCAAGGACCAGTTGTGAGTCCAGTGGCAGCTGAGTCCTTTGAATCAGAGAGAGGGAAGTGGGAGTACAGGGGAGGGGTTCACAGGATGTCTTGTAGATATTTACTGAAAGTTCCTAAGCAAGTATTTCATGCTTTGTTTATTTCTGTTGCATTCACCATGTGTAAGGGGCTGAGAGACAGTCCTTGTCCTATAAGAACTTACAAACAGGGCTCAGACATTTACCTAAGGAAAGAAAATCCAAATTATGTATTTATATATTTGTTTAGATATAAGCTCTGACTACTCCTCCCAAATACTTAACTTCTTGCCTTGCCCCCGCCCCCAAGCACTGGGATTACAGGCAGGTGCCACTGTGTTTGGCTTCAAAACATTTATAAAGCAGCACAGTTCAGCCTGTGAACTCTGACTTGGGCCTGAATCATGATCCTCCACTTTCTGGCTATGTGATTTTCTACAACATCATTTAATCTTTGATAGCCTTTGTTTCCTTATCTGAAAAACCAGAACTTTTAGATGTAGATGAGGAGTAAATGATGACTATCTGTGAACAGTCTAAGTAGAAGATGCTCAATAATTATGCTGATGGAAAAATCAAGTGTCTTGCAATGGAGTACCAACAAAATGCTTTGGAACGTCGAAAGAGGAACACGACACAACAGGAACGATTTCTTGGAGGTAGTGTCTGAGGTGAATTTTACAGGACTTATCTGATTTTTTATGTATACTTTTATTTTGTTTTTGTGCATTTCATACATCTTGACCATATTTAGACCCCCCACACACACACACAGCCTGCCCACAGGATTTTAGGCATGCCTTCATATATGTTAAGGCCTATTGAGTCAAGTTTGTATGCCCAGATGTCCTTTGGCGTGAATTCATCCACTGGAAAAAGAGGAACACGACACAACGGGAACGATTTCTTGGAGGTAGTGTCTGAGGTGAGTCAAGTTTGTATGCCCAGATGTCCTTTGGCGTGAATTCATCCACTGGAGCCTGTTCAGCCTATCACTTCCTTAAAGATCAACTCTACTTCACCCAGCAGTGATGAGCTGTCAAGAGTTCCTTGGCTAAGGTTGGAGCCTGCTGCCCATTTCCCCAGTTCTATACTGGGTTTTTGTCTGGTTGGGGTTTTCATGGGTCTTGTGCATGTTGTCACCATTGCTTTAAGTTCATATGAGCAAGTTCCCAGAATCCCAGGAGACTCTGTTTCATTAAGGTCATGCACCACCCCTGGCTCATTTATCTGAGTTTTAAAAGGAAAGACTGTAGCAGCAGGAAAAGATACCCAGTGAGACATGAGATAAGTATAGGCACAGAGGCATGTTCTTTGCGGGGAGTCGCAGTTACATCGATGAATAAGTCTCCAGTTTATGGTCATAGTCTAGACAGACAAACAAACCAAAATTGACAAAGCACAGCAACAGCAGTTGTGATAGAGGACTGCACAGAGGCTGTGGGAGGCAACTCACTGAGATCAGATAGGGCTAGAATGTCAAAACATGAAGAGAGTAGGGATAGATCTGGAGAGTGGTGAAGAAATAACCATATAACCCATGTCCAGTCACAGGATCCGAGTAGGCACATGGCACACAAAGGGTTGAAAATCACTGTTAATAAAAACTAAGTTGGAAGCAGTGACAGAGTAAGTGTGGTTACCAGGAAGAGAGTCAGGATCAGAGAGAAAAATGGCAGAATGCTAGAGCCTACAGTGGAGTCATTTAGTGCCATGATGAGGGGAGGGGTAAGCTATGAAGCTAAGTAACTGAGATTTAGAGAAAACAAGTCATTGGAGGTAGAGAGTTCAAATATTGGTGGAATTAGATGATGGCAGAGTGGGCAGAGAGAGGAAGAAGGCTGTGTGGACTAGAGGTCAATGAGCCAGGCATAAAATCATCCAGAAGGATGAAAGGGAATGTGTCCTGCATATCAGTGGTTGGGTTTTGTATTCAAAAAGCCCTAGCTACTTGCTGTTGAGTACCTGCTTGAAGCTAGGCACTTTAAATTCATTATAATATCTCTAATTAAATTTGCTGTGCTATTGGCCTAAGACAGGAAGGTCTAAAATAGCTGTAGACTAAATAAGATAAAACATTATCCTTCTGTCATGTAAAAATCCTGGGTGTCATGTAAACAGCTCTGTGGCTGTTTTAACAGCACAGATAACCATTAAGGTTTCAGACTGGTTCTGCTTTGTTCTCCTGCCAACTTCTGTCTCAGCCCCCACCATAGAGCTCCCAGTATGACATCTGCATCCCTGTCACCTGGAAGGGACAGTAGATAGCATGATCCACAACCACCAAGATATGAGGGGAGAACAACTGGATTCTCTTCCTGGTGAGGGAGAAACAAGGGAGTCACTTTATAGACGATCAGATTCATTCTGAAATGTTGTAGTCATATTTTAAAATACACACAATAATAAATTATCTTGAACAGAATGCTGCTTATCCTCATGAATAGGAGTGATCTGAAGACCAAATCGTTCATGTAATCCAGAGACAAACTGTTGAAGGTGGATTCAATTTACAACCTCATTTCCTAGATAAGAAAAGTAAGAAAATTGCTTAATATTCCCTAAGACATTTCGTGGAGCTGAGATTTGAACCTGCACCTATTTAACACTCAAGCTTGTCCTTTGTCCTAGTATGACATAGGCACTTTTCAAGTCTGACATTCAGAATGGAACAGAAAAGGATGGATCTTGACTGTCACAAGGACTCAATAAATATTTCTTGAATCAATTTGAATTAGTTTCCTAAAGAAGACTCTTGGAAACAAAATCTGAAAGATGTAAAGTTAGCTTTCAAAGAAATACACTAATCAGCCACAGAAACAAGCTATCTGTGAGCATTGTTTCTTCATTTATTGGTATGAATTGAAGTTCCCAGGCAGATTTTTGAAATGTGCCTTATTTATGTTAAAGATTCCACAAGGCTGAATGACCAATTGGAACTTTGTGATTTGGGGAGAGTTGGAAAGTTTGAAGATCCAGAGCCAAATTATTTTGAGCTATCATTAGCCCTCTTAATAGTCACTTGCCCACCTCTGTGTCTGGCCAAGTATACTTCTTATGGTCACGTGAAACCTCTTGGAATGTTTTAATGTACCAGTAGCTTCCACCAACCCCCAAATGAAGAGTGTCATCAGGTGGCATCTGAAATGTATAGCAGAGATTTCCTCCACTTTGCTGAGACATACCTACTTGATATTTCCACAATATGTTTGAAAATTGCCTTAATTTATGACCTTCTTTTGTCATAACTAAAAAACTCTTCATGAAACTGTCATCATGTTGTAACATGGGGCAAATGGAATCACTCATATTTAATTCCAGGATAAACTCTTTGTTCCCTTTGAGGTGGGTGAGAGCTGTGTTTTGCATCAACACTGGTAACCACACAACAAATACTGACTTTTTAGACACATTTATTCCCTGCTGTGATCTAAAAGAATTCTAAAGATAAATATTACCCTTAAAATATTTTATCATTTTTATTTTATGTGTATGAGTGTATTGCCTGCATGTATGTAAATATACCCATGCTGTGCAATGACTACGGACGTCAGAAGAGGGCGCTGGATCCATGGAACTGGAGTTATGGAAGGTTGTTAGCCACCATATGGGTGCTGGGAATCAAACCCTCTGTAAGAGCAGGCAATGTTGTGAACTGCTGAGCCATCTCTGCAACCCCAAATATTACATTTAAATTAAATAACATTCAGAGATTCTAGTTATTTATCAGCTAGTTGGAAATGTCTGCTCCATGGTAGCCATCGCCAAATGGGTTCTATCCCTGGGTCAGATTCCTGTTAGCTATGTGAACTTGGGACGATCCCTGGGCTTCTCTGGACCAGACTTTCTTAATCAGTAAAATGACTAAGATGTTATCAACAATCTTTAAGGTCCTTTCCAGTGCTAAAACTGACATGAAATCTGAGCACTCTTTTTCTGATCATTTTCTGTATATCATGATTGGCCAAGTTATTTTTTACTGGTAAGAAATTAATTATCTAATCTATTAAGTGCAAACTGAAACTGTTAAGGAGCAACTGAGAATAGTTAAAACTGTTAGAGCAAAGGCTCTAATCAAATGTTTCTGAGCATATGCTCACAGGCTTACTTGAAAATAGCACTTATTCATTGTTCCCATTAAAATCTCATGTGATAAAACAGAGAATGCAATTCTGTTATAGCCATAATAATCCACAGAACTGCAGTGCATCCTTACTGACAGTGGAAAACATGTGCTTCACAGCCTTATAAAGCAGGTCTTTTGAAATAGGCATCCTTAACAAGCTTTGATGTTACCTTTCTGCTTATTCAATTCCCAATTCTGGAATCAACCCCACACAAACTCCCTAGACCCACCCCTAAATCATCTTGATCCCCAGCATTCTTAATGACTTTGCATACCCCTACTCTGAGCTCTAGAAAACCCTCATGTTTCTTTGATTATTTTGATTATACATTATTACTGTTATTACTATTGCTTACCCACTGCTCCCCAGGGTTATTGTCCCCTTAGGAACAGAAGACAACTCTACCATCATCAGCAGGATGGCTCAATGAACACTTGCTGAATGAACGGGACTCCTTATTCTTTGTACAAGACACTGATAATGAAAACTGATGCATGTTCTGTTGTCTGTCAAATTCTCAAATTCCCTTGATAACCATCACTCCACACATGCCTGGTCTTCTGTTGGTGTGCACAGCTGAGGCCTATTTTAAATGTTCCCGGGGCAGAGGTGAAAGGGAAAAGAGAAGCAGTTGAAATTAAATGATCACATTACATATTTTCCCCAAGAACATTGGTGAAAAATCACCATCTCTATAACAAACTAAGTACTATCATCTCTTACAAATACAATACTATCATTTCCTTACAGAAATGGAAAGAGAGATTAAGGAGCTTTCCAAAGAGCACAAAAAACAAAGGTGGGATTCATCTGATTCCATCAAACACTACATTGCCTCCCTAGAGAAGAGCAGGGTCACTGCTGGAAACTCATGTTCTGAAATCTTTCCTATTTTCAAATTGATCTACTCCCCAAGTCTACATTTACAAAGCTTGTGTTTTAGCCTTCACATAAAGATTCAGCAACAAGTGCCCCATGTGACACCTAATATCTGTTCCTCACCATTCATTATTTGAGCTGGGGAGATTCTGTGGATTCTATTGTTAAGTTGTTCTCATTAAGAAAGAAAAAGGGAGGGACAGAGGAGGAGTGTAGCAAATCAAATCCTCAGGTCCAGCCAACCAGATAAACAAAGAAACACAGGTGCCCTTATAATTAAGGTGCACAATGAGCTTGCAGTGCCTTTGTGTAAAGATTCTGGAATTGTAAAGAAAAATAACACTGTCCTTAATATAAGAATTGCCTTTCAGAGGAACAAAGTAAGTTTCCATGTTCTTACTAATTGTTTTGTTGTTTGAAGTTGAACATTCTAGAGACACATATGATGAGTAATTATGAATTATAAAATTAAAACAGATGCTATGTATGGTTTGTATTGGAAAGAAATATAAACTAACATTATACTTTAGAGATTTTGGTGTAATTCCAAAACTTTAATTTTAAGCTAGCTGATGAAATTAATATTTTAATTATGCATACATGTACACAGTCATATGTATGCTTTAGCCTAAAAGGTATTTTTAATTTGTGAAAGGTTTTCCTTATGCAAGTTTCTTTATTCTATGATAATTTGTTCTTTTTGATGCAATTTTCCATGAGTAATATTCCTTAACATGTTTGATTCTTAGATCTTTCTTCAGTTACTTCTGAGACAGCAATGATAAAAATAGAAATTGTAAAATGGAGATGCATTTTTATGTCTGTGTGGAATTTTTCAACTATTTTTGAAAGAAATTGTAATAGGTTAGCTCATTTCAATACAATAGATGAAATATATTTTAATTCCTAAATATGTCATGTCCTTTATTTTGAAAATTTCACAGCTGTACTTATTTGGGAAAAATAAGGGCTGAAATGATTAGTACTCTCTGTATGTGCTGTGTCTGCATTTAATGTCTGTTTAGTAATGTGAACACATGGAAATGCTATGGTTTATTTTAAACAGAGACATCTTCCCATTATAACCGCAGACAGCTCATGGTGTTGCAGTACAGTGTGTTCAGATATCAATATAAAAATATTCACTAAAGCTGGATGGGGTGGCACACACTGTAATCCCAGCACTCAGGAGAGAGAGACTGGCTGATCTCAGAGACCAGCCTGGTCTACATAGAGAGTTCCAGGCTAACTGGGGCTACAAGGAGACCCTGTCTCAAATAAAAAAAAGAAAGATGTGCACTAAAATCTCTTTTATTAGTGTATGACAAGAACTTTAATTATAAACCTGCCTGAAGTCATTTTAAAATTAAGTATACCAGGCACTGTTCTTACTGTTTACTGTGTGTTAACTCATTAAATCGTCAGAACAATACCCATAAAACACTTCTAATATTATGCCCATTTTAAAGAGAAAACTGAGGCACAAAGAAGTTATATAGCTTACCCCAAATCATAGACTTACTAGTGCCAGAGTTGGAATTCAAACCAAAATAGACTTTAGAGCCCAAGTTCTTACCTATCACACCAAATAGCTGTAGCAGATGCCTTGGAGAAGTGATTTGAGTAATAAAACATTTATACAAAGTAGAACTCACTAAGGGGTTGTGTCATTAAAAATATGCAACCAGTTCTTAAATATACCTGTCAGTTTGTAAGTGTTTTCCATATCCCCTTGAATTTAAGCCCCAGAACTACATGAATGTGTTTACTAGACTATGTAAATTTAGGCAAGTTAATGTCCTTGTTTAAGACCTTTTCCCCCATCACCTATTGTGGGGATGAGATGATACAGAGTGTTTAGCACAATCACTAACACAAAGTAAGCTTTTAGTAAGTGCTATTACTGTTTATTATTAATTTTAGGTTTTAGAAAAACAAGTAATTTATTCAAGATGACATGCTCTAAGGAGGACAGAGCTCAGAGTTGAACTTATGTCTAAGACCCTAACCACAGGTGGCTGAGACAATGTTCCTTACTGTTCTAAACTGCCCTGAAGCTCTTCCTATCGGACCTTGCCACACTGCTTTGCTCATTATGGGCATTTTGATAATAATCCGAGTTAGTAATACATCAAGATGAATTTATTTTAATTCAAAAAAAAATTTACAATTGTTTATTTTTAAAAAACACAGGTAACTGGAAAGGAAGAATAAAAATCACTCACAATTCCACCTTTCAAAATAACCAGTTACTCTTTCAAATAGGGAGTCATTCTGAGCATACAATTATGTCACCTGTGTTTCTCACTATGAAACATATTGTAAATATCTCTCCATGTGCATAAATATTCACTGACTATTGTTCTTAAGGTCTCCAGGATATTCCATTATATGTATGATCAATGTCCTATGTTGACTATTCAGTTTTTCCTTGATTTTTCTATATTTCAAAGAATACTACAGTAAACAATTACAGTGCCAAGCATTTGGACACATTAATGTTTATCTTCTTAAATTTATAGAAGTTGAACTTCTGGATCAGAAACACATAAACTTGCAGATTTTTGAGTTGTTACATCCCCATCTACACAAGGAACAAAACTCTTGTTTTATATAGTTAAATAACTGAAGGAAAGTGTAGACAAGCAGCTTTTATAACTATTAGTGGGCATTCAGTTTTCAGATGTTATCACCAGAGACTAGAAATGAATGAGAGAGATGATGGAAAGTACACAGCGCTTGGGAGATAGTGTTAATAATTTTAATGACGCCAACTTAAAATTTGTTCCATTTGTCCTCCCAAGTCCTTCTACGATGTATGCCCCTTCGTTAGTTCTCAGGGGATCTTATTGAAATGCTGGAGTTTGTTAAACTCTTTTCAATGGGGGGACTAAGGGTATGCTGAAGATTGTAAAATAAAGCAATAGATTAGGGGTCAGGAGAACTTGTCTAAGTTTTCTTCCAGAATCCCTTGAGGCCCAGAGCAGGTATTTCTGAACTTCAAAGGCTTCACCTAAGCTTACTTTGACCCAACCAGTCTTTTTTATTTCTTTTATTTTTATTTTTTTTTTGGTCTTTTTGAGACAGGGTCTCCCTGTAGCCCCGAGCTGGTCTGGAACTCACTATGTAGACCAGGCTGGCCTTGAACTCACAGAGATCCTCCTGCCTCTGCCTTCCAAGTGATAAGATTAAAGGTATGCCCCACCATGCCTGGTTTGACCCAACTATTCTTCCTCATACCTGCATTTCCTGTATTTTAATCTGAGCATGACTAAAAGCTGTATTTTTTTTTCCTGTATTTTTCTTCGGGGAGCAGTGTGTATTCTCAACAATCCAGGTGTGAGTTTCTGAACCCTGAGGTTCAGAAATTTTTAAAAAATCAGAGAGGTTCAAAGAAGCCAATTTCACATAGTTGGTGGTCATCCTTTTACCTAAGCACAGGGCTGTTAACACTAATAATATCTCTGGCGTGGTGCTGGAGACCACAGAATAGGAGGAGGTTTTGCCAACAAACATCTGTACCTGAAATCACAGGTCATTTTGTTTGGGTGTTACTGATGTCAATCATTGTTCACAATTCTTCACTTTACCTTTGACAGACGTTATCTTAATGGAATGAACAGCCTGACATAGCTTGAAGCATCTGCTTTAAGGTGCTTATATTTCCTGCCAGAGACAGGGTTGAGTTTTTCTGTTTGCTTGCTTCCTTTTTTTTTTTTTTCTCTTAAGTATACCAATTAAGTCATACAAACAGGGCCTATCATAGTGTTTTACCAGCATTTGTCCGAATGATGTTGGTGTACTTGAACTATGACGAAGCAAGCTTATCACACTCATAGTAAAGCACAAGCAGCAGTATTGGGTGAAAAGGGGTAAGATACAAACACACCAAGCAAAGCGCAGAGGCTAAGACGGAGCCCGAGTATCTGGCTGGGGCCTCCGCTCCGCGCCCAGCGCCCCCTGGAGGAGGCGGCGGGGATGGCGTCGCGGGCGGCGAGTGAGCGGGTGCTGGAGCGGGCGCCGGGCGAGGTGAGAAAGCCCTCCCGCCGGCCCGCCCAGCTCCGCCCGCTTCCACCGCCGCCCTCCCGACCCGCCTCCGCGAAGATGCGGCTCCAGAACCAGGTAGTCCAGCCTGGGTCCCTCCGCGCGCTCCCGGAGCCCCGCCCACCCGCTGTCACCAGCGCCCCCGGCCGCCGGCCACGTGGCCGCCACCGGCCTTACCGGAGCCCCGCCACCCCCAGGACGTCTGCAAGAGGGAAAAGCCCTGACTCCCCGTACCCGGGACCTCCCCGCTCCTCCTCGGGGCTCTGGACACGCCCACAGTACCCCCAGACTTCCGCCACCGGCGGCCCCTCCAACTTGGGCGGGCGCTTCTCCCCATCCCTCACCCCGACGGCCCCCCGCAGCGCGAACGCGCGCCACACGCAGCCACTCCCTGCCGGCATCCCGGCCGTTCCCCGGGCGGCTTTGCTGAGCTGGTGGCGCCGAAAAGTCCGGGTGGCTGCACTCGAGCGGGCCCCCCCGGGTGCTGGGCCGCGAGCGCGGATCCCCAGGGGGCCGTCAGCCTTGGGGACTCGCTAATTGACACCGAAGAAGAGCATCCTCCGTTGCCCTTCCCCGTGACGCCCCTGAGGACCCGAGACTTGAGGGTGTTTCTAGGAAAGATGGAGAGGGTGCATTTGTTGCCCTAAGCAGCGCTCCCGGCTAAAGAAAAAAGAGGCTCAGGTGTTGGGTATGGTGTCTGTGTTGTAATTGTCTCTTTTGGACTGGAGGTTGTCATATATCTAAGATTTAGTAAACAACACGTTCTGAACTCGTGAACCTGCTTGAGATAAATTTGTTTCTAAAGAGACAGAGCCTCCCCTCCCCCAACATCTGTTTAGGGATTTGGGAAGACCACAGGGAAATGAAGGGAAGGAAGTTCTAGAAAACAGCCCCAGGTTTGGGGGAAATGAGTCATATTGATTGCCAAACTGTTAGCCGATACTGCTCTTGGGCGATAATTCTCATAAAATTATCCGTCTAAGGGATTAAATGCCTGCCTCCACAACAGTTTGTCGTGAGCTCCGTGGGTTCCTGAAAGCTTTCTATGTCCCTTACCTAGCTGCCTCAATCTTAGTAGAGCGCCTTGAAGAGGCTGCCTCACAATACCCTCCTGCATTTGTGTGCCTGGTTTTTCATATTTTATAATACTTGCAAATTGACACTGAACAAGCTTTAACCTCAGTCATTTCAGAGTAAGTTTGATGTTTTAAGTGAGATGTGAATAGAGCTCCATTCATGAGGGAAGTAGTCTGTGTGAAGTGTTTTGTAAATGTGAGTGGGTTGAATTTAAAACACTGAATAAAATTAATGTAACAAGGAATCAAAAGGTTCAATCCAGATGTTTGTCTCCCTGCTCCCTGAAGTGACAGCACAGTGCTGCGTGGCACCTCCTTTTAGGCTTCTCTGGTAGGATGGGTGGCCTGCAGCACTGTAGTTGAACTCATTTTTCAAAGCACAAACAAAATCCCTTGCAGCTGATAGGGTTGTGACCCCCCTACCTCTATGAAGGATTTTTATTTTCCCCCTTTCCTAACTACTCTAGAAATATACTAAAGATTTACATGAAGGCTTTCAGATAAAGAACTCTTAAGTATCCTCTTTAGTTACCATTTGTATTAGCCTGGAAACCTTTCCTTGGTTGAAATAAGGTACTTGGGTATGGATTGTAGAAGAGGTGGGGTTATGAGTTAGATCAGTTGGCCCCATTGATTCCTCTACTTAGTGTATGTTTTGGGGTTAATAGAAAACTCCTTGGGATTTTTGGTATGTTTATTTGAAACCAGGGCCTCACTCATGCTCGGCAAGCATTTTACCACTCAGCTATATTCAACCCAGTCTTCCCTTTTGCTTTTTAAGGCAGGGGTCCTCACTAAGGCTACCCAGTCTGGTCTTGAACCTGCAATCCTTCTGCCTCAACCTCCATAGTAGCTAGGATTACAATCCTGCTCCCTAGCATTTATATAGAGGATATGCTGTTCCAAATAGGGAATTCTGATTCAGGTATTTTTGGTTCCGATCCGACACCATCTATCACTCAGTAGTTATATGACTTTGTATACTAATTTCTTGATTTTCCCCCCCCATAATCTATACTATAGTCTATACTCCATAGTCTTAAACTGGGGTACAAGCTTGGCTATAATACCAGTCTTCCAAAGTTGATGTGAGGGTTTAGTGAAATACCACATATGTGCAGTACCTGTCATGTGGAAATTGTTTCTGTGGTAGCTGTTGTCATCACTGCTGTTAAATATGTTTAGAAATAGCTACCCATTGGGAGACAGGTTTGTAAGTTCAAGGCCAGCTTTGACTACATAGCTAGGCCCTAAAAAAAACAAATAAATAAAAGAATTGCACATGACACTAATTTGTTGGGTATGTGGAATGAGATAATATCATTATTGTTCTAGGCAGCTTCTTTTTATTTTGCTATAAATTCTCTAATTTCTTAATAAAACTTTAAAAACACACATATACACAAACAAATTCCCGTTTAATCCCCCCTCAATTATGTGTGTACATATATATGTCTGTGTATATGTGTGGAATTCACTTAGGTAGCTGAAATATGCTATATCTTGATTGGAATGATGGGTATAAGGGTGTATCTTTGTCAGAGCTCATCATATTTAAGTATTAAAATCTGTTCATTTAAAAAGAAAAGGCTAGAGAGATGGTTCAGCAGTAAAAGAGCACTGGCTACTCTTGCAGAGGACCCCAGTTTGGTTCCCAGCATCCACAGGGCAGGTAAGAACCAGGGAATCCAGCACCCTCTTCTGACCTCCTCAAGGCTTTGCATGACATGAATATACTTAATCATTCGGGAAATACACTCATGCACATAAAATAAAAGTAATAAATAAAAATACTTAAAAGGAAAAAGAAATTTTTAAAATATACTAAAGAAAAAAAAAGATCTGTGCTTTAAGCCAGGCATGGTGGCACACTCCTTTAATCCCAGCACTCAGGAGGCAGAGGCAGGCATAGCTCTGTGAGGTGGAGGCCAGCCTGCTCTAAAACAAACAAAAGAAACAATAGTACATTTGATTGTATCTTAGAAACTCAATTAACTTCCATGTCGGTTGGGCCATGCCTTTGGGAGGCATTCTTTTGTGTAATGCAGCAATGAGCTTCCAGAGATTAGGGCTTGTGTTTTCATACCCTTGTGTGGATTTGTGGAAGAGCTAGTGAGAAGGTGCTTTAATTTTTAGGTCGACGTCTCAAATGATGCTGCATGGAAAATAGTGACTGTTTAATCTGTAGCTTGCAACCTGTAGCTCTTATTGGTACTTTTATTAAAAACAACGTTAAAATCTCTAATCTAGTAGTCCTCATCTGCATAACATACCTACCCAGTAATGACAATTCTTGAAAAACCAGCAACTTTGCATCCCTTTTCTTGCTTTCAGTAAATTCTTTGCATTGTTTATAGTTAAATTAGACATGTGAAGTGCTTTTAGCACAGTATGTAGTATATGCCGTGTATAGTAGATAGTAAATGCTGATACATGCCAGTTATTAAAATTTATATATTCATCCTTCTTTAGAAGGTCAGAAATCAATGCATATGCATATATAATATAAACCTTGGATTGTTAAACGCATATGGATTTTAATATCAATTCTCCATGAAGATTCTCTGAAAAGCTTTTGAAGTAGAAACTACCCAAAATTTATTAATAAAATGTTTAGACCTCATTTATCTAAAACTTATTGTCATAAAATCTTGAGAAGTTTTTGTGTGTGTGACAGTCTCACTATGTAGCTCTACTCAAACTCACAAGGGTCTGCTGTCTCTACCTCCTGAGGACTGGGATTAAGGGCTTGAGCCATGGAGCCTGACCCAATATAATTGTCTATTAATTCTTGGAAATACAAACAAAAAGTACAATATATTTAGTAGAAACAATATATAAGACTAGCAAACAATCACTGCCAATTTTATTGCAAATTTCTACTTTATTTTTAAAAAACTATTAAATTACAATAAATACCATTTAAAAGGGGGAAATAATGAGTAACAGTGTATTTTAGAAAAGTTCTACCTGATATGGTTGGAATATGAACCTTGGTTTATCAAAAAGCAAGCCTCAATATGTAGAAATTTTACTTATTGTAGACTGGTTTATTCACTCACGGTATTTCATAAATTTGGCATGTGATGGGGAGGCAGACATTAAAAACTGTGTTTATCATTTGATGAATCAAATAAGGTTGCTTAGCCTGCCGTTATAAATATCATACATACAAGGCGGTGGCTTAAAACAACAGAAATTCATTTCTTCACAGTTCTAATGACCAGAAGTTCAAGATCATGGTGTTAGTTTTTCAGTAGCTTTGTGCCTAGGCTTCCTAATGACCGCCTCTCATCATATGGTTTTCTTCTCCCTGTATCTTGAACCCCACTTTTTAAAGCAAATCAGGCCTATTGGATTAGGGCCCACATATATAGTTCATTTTACCTTTTGACCTCTTTAAAGGTCATATTTCAAAATGCAATCACATTCTAAGTTACCTAAGATTATATACATTCTACATGTAAATTCTGAAGGACAGAACTTAACCTATTACACATGATACAAGTATTTGCTAAAAAGCTAAATTGGCTCTTTCAGAGTAGTTCAGCATGTAACATATGAAATGGGTAACATATTGATTCTAGTTTTGGAACAGTTCAATTTCAATTAAATGATGTAGTTTGTTGCTATAGTGAGAAACCCAAAAACATTCATCATGTACAAAAATGTACACACACGCATGCACACACACACACACCTTTTATGTGTGACACTAATTTCAACTGAACCAGTGTTAAGATCATTGTCCAAGCTGAGTTTAGTCGGTGACAAGGTCCATTGATAATCACATCCTTCATTGATGGTGAAAGATGGCCACGCAGTGACTGTGTAATCTTTCTGGCTCTGTAGTGATAGGCAGAAGGCTTGACTTTCTGGAAAGGAACGATTTGCCTTTTGATAGTTTCATATCAAGTTGCCATTAAGCTCTTATTTTGACCTTCCATGTATCTCTGCAACAAAATAATTACACTAATCCTTTGGTGCACGTTTTCAACAATCCATGACTTTATGAACCCGCGTTTGGTACACAAGCCACCTTTGTTCACTCAAATCAGAGCCCCACAGTAGTTGACTCAGAGGTACCTAAACTGCATACTTCATGGTTTATTCTCATTATTGGTTTGAAATCCATCTTCACTCAACATGTTCATGCATCAGAATATGGAATTTTGTCTAAGAAAAAAGTGTAAAAGAACTCCAAACTTATGTTGCTAATGTAAAAATGTCTTCCAAATGCATTTATATGTGTTATTACCAGTTTAGATTCATTTACACAGCCTCTGAGCAACTGGCAAAGTGGCTAGTGTTGACATTGCAGCTGCCACAGAGTTCCCAGTTGCTTGAGGAATTTCTACATTTTATTAATATGGTGAGAGTTTACAGTATCCATGGTATGTTAATTACAAACCCTTATTATCTATAGTAACTGGGTTATGCTTGATCTCATGTTTCCTTTAATAAAATGTTGGAGCTTTTACATTTAATTATAATGGAGATTAATCATCACATGAGTTTTCACCTGTGAGAAAAAATTTTGAATAAATTATACTTGGAATAAGGCTATGAAATTTAAAATATAACCCCAAAATAGCTTTCATTTCAGGGCCTTTAAAGTTTACTTTGACAGAAACTTGTGGAAGCCATTGAGCCTTCTGAAACCATTTCATATAACTGACTGGATAACGGATTGATTGAGTCAATGAGTATTTATTGAGTGTCTCCCATGGGCCAGGTCTAACTCTAGGTGCTTGATCAAAACTCAACTATCTCTGATAGAAAGGGAACAGGGGAAGACAGACATTAAAAATAACAATGATAGCCAAGTGTGGTGGTGCACACTTTTAATCTCAGGACTTGGGAGGCAGCAGCAGGTAGATCTCTGTGAGATCAAGGTCAGCCTGGTCTATATAGAGCGCTCCAGGCTGGGTGGGGCTTCAGGGAGACCATGTCTCAAAAAAAAAAAAAAACAGAACAAAACAAAACATCGCAATAAAATGCAGTGTATATAACATGTTAGACGATTACAAGTGCATAGAAGAAAAAATGTAGACTAGGATAAGAGATGGGAGATTGCAGTCTTGAATAAAGTAGTCCTCATTAAGATGATAACATTCAAACAGAATTTGATGGTAGCAAGAAAGTTAGCTGTGTGGCTGGCTAATTGGGAAATACGGAGGGAATAGGTAAAGTAAAGGCTTTAGGACTCCAGCAAAGAAGTCAGTGTGACCAAAGAGGAACAAGCCAGAAGGGAAAAAATTATTATAAATTGGATTATTAGGTTTGTGTACTTAATAAAATATGACCAAAATATTGACTACCAATAAATAGATACTTAGCTTATGGACCATAAAAGAAAATGGGATCAACTTTTGAGTCCTGCCTGACCAACGTTAACTTCTACCATGTTAGGACAGTGACTTTTTCAGTTCAACTCAAACCATTCGGTACTGAAAAATTCCTTTTCTTTTTATGGTATCTTCCATTTGCCCACAACATCTCTTCCCAATTCTTTATCATAGACCTGAATAGACTGCATCATTGCACTCCTGTGCCCTCTTGCTTCTAGAAAGATTTAGCCAATGGGGCAATAGCTGGATATCTGAGACAAAAGGAAAAAGTTTGGGGAAAGGTGTGGGGAGAGCCCCCTGTCTGCCAGGCTTGGTTAACAGTGACTGCATGGGGAGCTGCACCCTTGTCGAGTCTATAGGTTTTTCCTTAGGGGTTTGCTCAAGGTCTAAGGCTGATAATGTCTCCCCTGTTGCTAATCCTCTTCATATTTAAAAAATATTTTATTGAGCTTTTATGCATTTCATATAATAGATCTTAATCAAATTTAGACCCCCTCCCCCATCTGCATCTCCCTATAGCCCTCTCCACCAGATTTCGTGCATTCTGTCGTACATGTTAAGGCCTATCTGGTCAAGCATTTGTACTTAGATGTGTCTCAGTGCAAAATCATCCACCGGAGTCTAGTCAGCCTATCTAGAGTCACTCCCTTAAAGAAAATCCCCCACCCAATAGTAATACTTGCCAAATAGTTCCTCGGCTAGGGTGGGAGCCTGCTGCCCATTTCTCCAGTTCTGTACTGGGATTTTGTCTGATTGAGTTGGCATGGATCTTGTGCATACTTGTCACCATTGTTGCAAGTTCATATGAGCAACTTCCAGAGGCCCAAAAGCCTCAGTTTCCTTCTGTTCATGCACGAACTCTGGCTCTTACAATCTTTCTGCCTCCTCTTCCACAATGGTCCCTGAGCCATGGTTGGATGGGGTTTAATATAGGAATCTTGTCCAGAGACATGCACTCTGCAGTCTCTTATTCTCTAAAACGTGGCCAGTTGTGGCCTTCTGTGTGCATCCCACTCCGTTGTATAAGGAAGCTTTGCTGATGGGAGTTGAGGGATGTATTCGTATTCTCTCTACCCCCTGTTCTGCTATGTCCCATAAGCCTTAGATGTAGCAGCTCCACTGTAGAGGTGTCACTTAAAGTTGGGCATCTCTCAGACATATATTTTCTGTGTATGATCAGTTGTGAAATGCTGTAATAACCTCCATTAATTGCAAAGGAAGCTTTGTTGGTGAGTGCTGCACAGTATACTTGCCTATAAATATACGGATCCATATTACACAGGAAGACATTTCATATGTCTAGAGATAGGACAGAGACAGGGTTTTCTCTGACCTCTCCAGACGTGTGTATTTGACTTATTTACAGTTCCACCTATGACTTCTCTCACATTGAGAGAGCTTTAAGTCCAATTAGGTAGCTGTTGATTATGCCCTAGATAAAAGCATCACTACTGCACCAATAGTTTGCTGTGGTTTTAGACTTTACAGCTGGGGTGGACCATTGATTGATTTTCTCACTTAGCTGCTTGCATAGTGTACTCTAGAACTATGAGAGTCAGTCTTCAAGGAGAAAGTTTCTAGATCAATTCCAGCTCTGTTGCTCCAAGTCCTAAGTCCGAAATATGTCCTGTCTTCAGCAATAAGGTCTTACCTTCAAGTTCTGGGAGATAATCAAGGGCTCTAGCAATAGCCTTATGATTTGGGGAGTCTCTTGGACTACCCTGACCAACAACTCAAAGGGAGGTTTCTCCTGTCTGGCACTGTGTTCCTTGTAATATAGCCTTCAGGTATGCACATGCACTCATGTTCAGATATTGTACGTATATCTTTCAGGGAGTTTTTGAGTTAATACACTTCCCTCTGACTTTTTACACCACCAGTGCTTTATCTCTCCTCTCTCTCTCCCTGTCTAACCTCCCTCCTCCCTCCCCAGCTTAAGTACCCCCATTTTCCCCTTGGTAGTGTCTCCTCCTATCCCTACTCTCTTGAGCTCCTTCTTCCCTTTTACCCTCAGGGTTCCTTGTATACCCTTACTTCCTCCCTTCCCAGTTGAATACCTCCATTTCCCCCATTTCCCTTTTGGTAGCATCTGCTTCCCACTATGCCCTTCTCTAGGACTCTTTCTTTCTCTTTACTTCTGTGCTTCCTTTCCATTTTCATGGCTCTTGCTGTTATACCAGGGTATATACTCACATATAAAGGCTTGGTACTAAGATCTACAAATGAAGGAGAACATAATGTTGCTTGCTTTTTCTGAGTTTGTGTTACTTCATTTAGTATAGTTGTTTCTACTGCCATTCATTTACCTGAAAATTTCATAATTTCATCTTTCCTTAACCACTGAATAGAACTCCATTGTGTAAATGAACCACAATTTCATTACCCATTTGTCAGTTGAGGGACACTTAGGTTGTTTCCATTTCTTACCTATTGTGAAAAGAACAGCAAAAAAAATGAATGTACAGGTATCTCTGCAGTAGGATGAGACCCTTGGGTATATGCCAAGGAGTCATATCACCAGATCATATGGTAGGTTGATTCTTAGATTTTTGAGCGTTCTCCAGACTGTTTTCCATAGTGGTTGCACAAGTTTGCCATCCCACCAGCAGTGAATGAGTGTTCCCCACATCCTCTCCAGCATTTGGAGTCTTTTGTTCTCTTGATCTTAGCCAGTCTGACTCGGGTGAGATGGAAATTAAAGTAGTTTTTATTTGCATTTCTGTAATTACTAAGGCTGTTGAGCACATTTTAAAGCATTTTTTAATTTGTGAACTCTCTGTTCAGGTCCTTAGCGCATCTTTTTATTGGGTCATTTCTTTGTTTTTTGAGTTCTTTGTATATTCTGAATATTAATCCTCTGTTGGATGTGTAGCTGGTGAAGATTTTCTCCCACTCAGTGGGTTCCCTCTTCACTTCCTCGGTTGTTTCTTTTGCTGTAGACAAGCCTAGTTTAATGAGGTCCCACTTGTCTATTGTTGACCATAATGCCTGAGCAACTGCTGTCCGAATTAGAAAGTCCTTTCCTACACCGATACTTTGTGGGGCACTGCCTATATTTTCTTCTGGAAGTTGCAGAGTTTCTGTTTCATATCAGGTCTTTGATCCACTTGGAGTTAACGTTTGTGCAGGGTGAAAGATAAGGATCCAATTTAGTTCTTCTTCAGGTGGAGACCAGTTTTGCCAGCACAATTTGTTGAAGATGCTGTCTTTCCTCCATTGTGTGTTCTTGGCACCTTTGTCAAGTATCAGGTGGCTGAAATTTACTGTTCTGTGTTAAATCTTGCTCAGTTTCCTTTCTGGAATGTCCTTCTGTTTCTTGTTGAAACCCTGACTAAGATACAGTTTGTTGAAAAATCACAACCTAGAAAAGTTGGATAATTTGCCCAAGAATTGACGTCTAGTAAATGACAGAACAAGTGTGTTATATGTGACATTATTTATATTCTTTATATATAGAAGCCCTTTTGTAAATAAAGCTCTTTAAAGAGAAGTCATTTACCATCCCTGCCCCAAATGAAACATCGTATTTCCATAAGAGAAGTATGGAGGCAAAATTAGGGCTCATTTAGACTCTTTCTTTTGGTTATTCACCGTCACGAACTACAGATACACTGTAATAGCTACCAATCTGTGATTTCCCTTTGTATCTTTCTGCTGGTCTACTACAAAATCTTCTTGGCTCTGTACCACTTTCAAGTCTCTTCCCTGCACTACATGTTGAGCACCAATACCAAATATTATCTCTAAAGCATAAATCTGACCTTATAATTTCCCTGAACCCCACTATCCACAGGATGATACCCAAGACTATTGGTTTACCCTTCTTCATCCTTACTTTAACCTTATAGCATTCCATTTTCTTCCGTTCAAATACTGCACTTGTTTCTGATATTATTTTCAGTTTATAAAATATGCTTCATTCCTGCTTTTGCTTTTTTGAATTTGTTGCTCTTTCTACCTATAATGTCACTATTCTTGTTCCTGCCCCACCATCTGTTAAGAGAACTGCTTATCTACTGGGGCTCTGTTGGAAAATGTCACAGGAAGCCTTTTGGGCCCCACAGGCAGAGTTGACAGAGATGGTGAAAGATATCCAACTCCTTGAGTACAGGAACTAGGTATTATTTATCATTATATCCCCTGGAGTCCTAGGTCCTTGGTCCTGTATTAGGTCCTAAGATCTGTACTTAGTGGACAATCAACAATTCATTAATTGAGCAAATGAGTCAGTGTGAGTCAACCAAAGCCTTTATAAGGTTGGGTAGAAAAAGAAACACACACAAACACACACACACACACACACACACACACACACACACAAGAAACCAGATAATGATTTTGAGTAGTCATCAGCTGGAAAGCCCCTACATAAGGAGTCTATGCCAAGAAGACATGATTGGTGCTGAAGACTAGAGTAGGACTCTGTAAAGTTTTAATCTCTTATCTACTTATGATTTATGTCAGCTTTTGCTCTGCTAGTAGAAGAGTTTTTCATTGCTTACCCCTGAAGACTGGTTGACCATCTTTTCCCCATGTCTCTGATGGTAAAATTCTTTAGCTCTCATGGCATGGGTTTTTAAACAAAAGTCACCTGGGAAGTAACTGTTTTGAGGATCTTATTCAAGTCATTGTAAGTAATGTTTTGGAAGTGCTTGGTGCATAAATATAATAACATAGGTCAGATCCCAAGTTTTTATTACTCGTGAGAATTTTATACTACAAACTCTCCCTGTCTATTTTGATTATCACTTTTGAGAGGAAAATGGTAACAGCCACAGTACTATACTATAATTTGAGGAAAGATTACCATATTGTTTAAGGACATATGGCAAAAGAACAGAGTTTAAAAAACTTGTGACTACGTGGCGCTGTCTTGTGCATTGAAACAGTGCTCTCACCTTCAAGAATGTGAAGGGGGTATAAATTATGCAAGGTTATAGTATTCTTCTTTAAGTAATTTCAAAAAACAAGTGGCACCAAAACATTTTTACCAATCTAATGTAAGCTTGATTTCCTCTCCTGCTAATTTGAAATGGGCGAATTAAAGGCTGTAAAGAGAAAGTGATCAGAGTAAAGTACAAGCTAGTGATTTCTCCCCTAGTCACAAAATGATATTCTTTGGGAGTCACAGTGCACCAGTTTCTGCTTTTACAGATAAATTGGACTCAGTTGGCGGCATTCTCTAATTCATAAGCCAGAGAACAAACTTAATAAATTTGCCAAAACAAATTAAGATAACCAGCATGTAAACACTGTCATAATAGCCACAGGAAACCAGGAAGCACTGGACTGATGTTCAGCAGAGATAAGGAAGGACAAGATAGGGCATATAGGACAAAAAGGAAAACCACAGAAAAATTAAGAACTTCTTGAAAGTAGCATAGTTGTAGCTGAGAATGTGCAAGATGGGGTCCTCTGTTCTAAGTTCTGCACTGCCACCTGCTCCCACTTGCTGGAGTATTCTCCCACTGTCATTTGTTGCATTGCAGCAATTTACAGAACTCAGTGACACAGTGAGCTAACTAATGTCTCCACACTTTATGGGCCCAACTTCCCCATACCTATTCTATCTCTTCTTGGAGAATGACTGTACCAAGCTGTCTCAGAAACCCTAAGTAAGTGTCTTGGAGCATTCAAGTGTGATTTGCACTCCTCATTCAAGATGTTTCTTTAAAAATTTTTAAAAACTATTTTATTTTTATTTATTATTTTTATTTTAGTGTATGAGTGTATTGCCTGAATGTGTGTAAGTGCACCCAAGTCATACAATGCCCATGAAAGTCAGAAGAAGGTGTTGGATTTCCCTGGAACTAGAGTTACAATTGTTAGCCAACCTGCAGGTGCTGGAAATCAAACCTAGATCCTCTGAAAAAGCAGCCAGTGCCTCTAACTGCTGAGTCATCTCTCCAGCCCCCCAAAATTTATTTAATGAGTATGAGTGCTTTGCCTGATTGTGTTTAAGTGCACCATGTGTATGCAATACCCACAGAGGGCAGAAGAGGGCATCGGATCACCTGGAACTGGAGATATGGATAGTTATTAGCCACCATGTGAGGGCTGGGAACCAAGCACAGGTTCTCTTGGAAGAGTAGCCAGTGCTACTGAGCCATTTATTTATACCCAACATAATGTTTCTTTATAGGTAATTCAACTTCCTTGAAACTCGGTGGATCTGCACACAACCCACAAAAAAGTTAAAAAGGGCAAAATACTTGTAAAAATCTCAGTATATAGTAAAGTTTAAAATGGTCGACAGTTTATGACTGTTATGAGAAGAATCTTGCCCTACATTAAAGAAATTTCACTTGTTTCAGGGGAAAGATGTGTAAATAAAATACTTTGTACCTCATTTTTTAAAAATTTATTTATTTTTGAGCTGAGTGTGGTAGCACACACCTTTAATCTGCATAGGCAGGAGGATCTCTGTGAGTTCAAGGTCAGCCTGGTCTCCTTGGGGACTCCAGGCCAGCTGTGGCCACAGGGAGGCCTGTCTCAAAAAGACCAAAAAAAGAAGTATTTATTTTTATTTCATGTGTATTTTGCCTTCATGTATGTAAGTGCACCAGTGTGTGCAATGTACACAGAGACCATAAGAGGGTGTTGGATCCCCTGGCACTAGAGCTCTGGGATTCAGACCCAGGTCTTCTGCAAGAGCAGCCAGTGTTCTTAACTGCTGAGCCATCTCTCCAGCCCCAAGGTAATGTTTCTTATTTCTGTGGTTGAGGAGGGAAAAATAGAAACATATATTTAACAACTATCAGAAAATATCTCTATGCATTGAAAAATTATTCAAATAAAGGCTACGTTCACCAGAATAGATTGTGAAGAAAGAACAGAATCCATGTGACACTCTGCCTAACTCTAAATGACTGAAGTGATGGAGAAGGTATTTGAAAAAACAGCTTTTGTTTATTTTTAAACTTACACACTATTTTGCTTTTCCAAAGTTTGAATTTTGATCAAACTTGAATAGTGGTTATTTCCTTTGGTAGCGTCTTTGTCAGAACCTGAACTGTTCTCTCTGGGTAGGCTAGGCTACATTTACTAGGCCATCCCAGCTAATGACTGAGAGGGTGTGGGGTGGTGTAATAAGTCCTGGACATTTTATTGGCCAGTGTAATTTCTGCTTGTGGGAAACCTTTGTTCCAGAACCCCTTGCTGGGTTGCCATGCCTTTATGTGCTCTGCATGGTAGTTGGAGACTATCCCTCTCCAATTCTATGTCCCTTCCCTTGTATTTTCTCAATAAAATAATCAATCTCTCTTATTCCTAACTCTATTCCAGTATCTTCTTCTGGAAAGATACCAGTGATAAAGGTAATGACTATTGTTATCCTCATTTTATAGATGCAGAGACCAAGACACAGAATATTATCTAGAGATCTTATTGTGAGATTCAGTGTTCTCTGTCATGTTCTTAACTATGATGGAGTGTTGCCTCCCCATTCTAACATTCTTGTTCATCCAATTATGCATGCTTTGTTTTCCAGGAACTCCGTTCAAGCCAATAGGATAATAACATGGCCTCTGAGCTCAAAGATCTCACAATATTATGGAGAAACTAAGGAGAGTAAGGAGACCGTTTCAATTTGTGCTCTAAGCACCACAATGAGCATGTCCTGAGAGTCTAAGGGATGGGGTGGGGAGCTAATTTGAGCCATTTCTTACTTCCCTCATTCCTGGCATGGACTACCATTCCTCTTCCTGTCCCTCTATCTCATTTCCTCATGCTCATCTGAGAAGCCTCTTATATTCTCTGACCTCTTGAAAAATGAGCTGGGCATGGCTGCTCAATATTTTCTGTTTGTTTGCATTCTTTTATTATTTTATTTTATGTATTTTATGTATATTTTATTGAATTTTTGTGCATTTCATACAAAACATCTTAATCATCTTCATACCCCATTCCCTACCTACACTGCCTGATAGCCCCCCCCCCGTACCAGATTTCATGCATTCTGTCATATATGTTAAGGCCTATGGAGTCAAGTTAGTGTACCTACATGTCCCTCAGTGCAAGTTCATCCACGGGGGTCTGTCTAGTCAGCCTATCCGGAGTCTCTCCCTTAAGGAATATCAACTCTCCCTCACCTATCAGTAATCAGCTGCCAATAATTTTTCAGCTAAAGTTGGGGCTTGGTGCCCATTTTCCTACTTCTGTGCTGGCTTTTTGTCTGCTTGAGTTTGCATGGGTCTTGTGCATGCTGATGTCATTGCTGTAGGTTCATATATTTTTATAGGGACTTCTGAACTTACACCATCTTAGTTGATGTTTGCCCACCTGTCACCTGCTTTCTGTATGTTCAGAGCTCATTTCATGCTGGCTAACTAGAGGAAGCTAGAAAATGTTTTGAATCTGTGAAGGAAAATCATTTATGTTGATTAGCTTGTTTACTTATGAACTTAGAGCTCTACAAAATATGAACAGAAAAGAGGTGTGGAAGTGTATGCACAGGGAGCAATGAGGGCAGAAAGATTTTACCTTTTTTTTCCTAAGAATTATTATTTTTTAATTTTTTAAAAATTTAATAACCACACGATTAGAGAAGAAGCATTTCATTACAGCTTTAACATATTCAAAAACACACTCCAGAGCAAGGATACATCTCTTTCAAAAGTGGCTGTAAATTTTTAGGTTCACAGTTGTTCAGGCTCATTACACCAGCTTTCTCAAAACTTAAGTGCTGTTTCCTACATTTTTAATTTTATTTTTTTATTTTTTTAGAAACAGCATATCATTACAGCTTTAATATGCTCGATAACAGTTTCCAGAGCAAAGATACAGCTCTTTCAAAAGTAGCTATAAAATTTTTAGGTTCACTGTTACCTTTGTTTGAGAATGTCTAACTTCATTTCTCACCATCATTAGTGAATTTGGATTTAGGGATGTTTTTCTACATCTTTAAAATATTGGTTCAAACAGGGGAAGATGCTTTTATCTTATTTTCCAATAGCATATATATGTTGTGCTGATATTTTTATCTCTCCATATGTACCTATATACATAAACTGGTTTAAGTCTACTAACATATTTATGGGGTATCATCCATGTGTCAAGCATAGTGCTGAGTAGTATTCACATAGTGATGAGCAAAAATTACAATATCTTTAAGGAGCTTTCACTGTGGCAGGATAACTGGGTCTTAGACAAATACAACCTGAATGTCCTCAAGATACCAGGATTCTAGTCGGGTCCCTTTAAGTGTTTGTTACTAACTCCAATGCTCTATGTTCTTCTAGTTACCAAAAGGCATGCTGTCAGCTCTGCCCCTTTTCTAGGTTTCTCTGAGTATCCTCGAAGGCTATTTTCTTGTTCTTGAAGCATTACATATTATTAGCATATGCTGGGCATGTCAGTAAACCATTTGCAAATGGTGAATATTATAATTAATAATTATTATTATTATTTGTCCTGATACTTACACTTTTGCCTTTCTTTTCCTTTCTTGCCATATTTCCTAACTATTGTCTGCTAGGTTCTGTTTGCTTCTTTAAAGCTATACATACCTTTCCATTGGAAACACCTACATGATGTGACCTGCTGCTTTCTGGTTTCCTCCAGACACCTATGCTGATAAAAGATCTGTATAGATCACTGCACTGTGCTCACTAGCTATCTAACCACCCTCTTCCTCCTAGACTGCTCAGGGTGTCTATTGTTTTTCCTTCCTGCTATTTGAGTGTGTTTTGCTCTTTATCCCTCATGATCTCAGGTTCTTTCTTCCTTCTAGTCATTACTGATATTTTTAATGCTTTTTGAGAATCCCATAGGGTTGTGGCTTGGAGTGTTAGTAATACAGTTATTTTCTTTATCACATAGCTATTCTTCTCTCAGACTGCTAAATATGGGGCTCAGTGAGAACCCTGCATTGCACCTGGATCCACTGATTTTGTTCAGCTTCACACCACCAGCCTTTTTCCTGTTATGGTGCTTTTACTCATCCAGAATTGTGGGGTTTTTTTTTCCTTTTTCATCTGGAAGTGACTTTTAAACTAAAGGATGAAGAAAAGTAGAAATAAGCTGATTGGGTAGTGATTATCAGGACTGAGTCCAGTACCTACAGAAAGTGAAAGATCCAGTGGAAAGAATATCCTGTGCAAAATCTCGGAGGCTGGGAAGAACATGTGTGGATGAAGAAGAATATATGTGAGGGGCTGAAGACATTGAAATGTATTTCATACATGGTGAAGTACAGAGACTTAGGTGGCAAGAGGTACCCCTAGGAATAAAAGGGTATCAGATCAAAGAGGTCTTTCCTGGCTGTTGAGAACAGAAAGAAAATAACCTGGAAATGGAACGTTGAATTTTCCTTAGTGCAATTGTGCTAATTCTTCCCTGGCTAGAAAAGGCTAGAACAACCAACCTCTCATATTTTGCACGTGTCATACAAAGGTTGCATTTCTTCTTGGTCCTTTTTTCCATCCTTTTTTAAATTTTTTGACGCTGTGGAACTGGTGTAAGACTGTCTATGTTCTGGATCTGTTGATTGGCGTCACCTGTTGGTGCCTTAAAATTTTAGGATTCATTTATCAACTCTGTCAGTGTTAGCCACTATATATTATGTGTGTGTGTGTGTGTGTGTGTGTGTGTGGTGTGTAATTGGCCTTGTCCAAATCCATCATATTTAAATAGTTACTGCATGGATGTCTTTAAGATACAATCACCATGACAACCCTATAACAAAAATCAAATACCTGTAACAACAAAAGACTGTTCCCACAGGAAATCTCCCATCTTGTGCATCCTTCGTATCCCCACCCATGTAAAGCCTTGCCAGACAGAGCCGCACCCACATTTCTCCTACTTCCCCTTTTAGTTCTGGAATATGGCTGCTTAGTCCATTCATCTGACAATTAGTAATGCACTCTTATATTTCATTTCTTGTTTCAGTTATGTGTTGGGTAATGATGAAAATATGTTTAGAAGACTGTATTGTTAGATGACTTCACCACTGTATATGGAACATCAAGTATACTTATACAAACCTAGGTGGTATACATCAGTCACTCAGTGGCATCCAGATACAAACAAGAAATGCAGTCGACGCCAGCCCACTGCCAATGTAGCATGGCATAATGTTTGACAGTAATTTTTTTTTTCTAAGAGTACTTCTAAAGTAACATTAAAATGGATAGTGTAGTAGATACATAAGCCAGAAAAACAGTCATTTATTATCATTTCATATATTATATACTATACATAATTGTATTACTATGCTTTCATATGAATAACAACATACCAAGTTTGTTTGCATCAATATCACTACAAACATGAGTCATGTGTTTCACGGTGATATTATGTCATTAGGCAATGGAAAATTTTCAGCTCCACTATAATCTTAGGGACTTGGATGTGGCCCATCGTTGAGTGTTGCATGCCTGTATGTTCTTTAGCTTTTTGTATATTCCATTCTCGCATCCCCAATAACTGAAGTCAGTTCATAGAAGAGAATCTGGGGATACCGCCTTTGAAGCCAGTTCAAGGGCCAGTTCTGGGTCTGGAGACAAAAGAGAGATTTGTTATGTGTTTGTTGAGTAAAACAATTAATTGGCAATTAAGCTTCCAGAAGGCATAGAAAACTTCAGGTCGCAGAGGGTTGAGCACTGTAGCCATGAAGCATAGATGTAGGCTCTAGAGTTATCAAACTGAAGTTGTCACACAGAAAGGCTACTTACAGTCTGGGGTGATGTGCAGAGGTGACTTCATCTTCCTGAGTTCCATTTTTTTCTTTCCTCTGTAAGACATGGTTCATGTTGGCAAACTTGGGGGTTACTGTAAGGATCAAATGAGATAATTTATCAACAAATGAAGTCACAGTTCGCATTAATATTATTTACAGAAATGACCCTTTAAGTTGGAACAATTAGAAGTACAGGCAAGGTTAAGACAAATTACCTATCCTAGATAAGACTAGAAAATGTTCCTTATTTGTTGTCTTAAACTAACAGCTATTCTGAAATTGAACTGTCTATTTCACTTTTGGCCCCATTGTTTGCTAACGGTGCACACTGGGAGCAAGTTAATCTAACGTCTGTGTGCCCCAGATAAAGATAAGATGAGGATAATAACACTTACTGCATAAAGTTATTGTGAGAAGTGCTTATTAGCACAGTGCCAGAAACATGGTTAAGCTTGAGGTAGATGGGGTGCTGTGTAACTAACTACTCTAAAATGCAGTGTTTAAAATAGTGAATGTTTCTTATTGCTCATGAATGTATAAGTCAGCTGAACTATTTTTTTTTCTCAGTTGAATGTATTCACTCATTTTCACTAAACTCTGGGTCATATAGTCAACTTTGTTGATCACGAGTGGCTTGTCACATTGGTTGGTAGGCTTCTAGTCTAACCTTAGTTGGGCTCTAGGCTGCCTCCCTCCCTTCCTTCCTTCCTCCTTCCTTCCTCCTTCCTTCCTTCCTCCCTCCATCCCTCCTTCCTTCTTTCCTTCCTTCCTTCCTCCTTCCTTCATTTGTTTCCGTTTTTCTCCCTTCTAACACCTAGAGCTTGTTCACATGACCGCTGGAGCAGACTTCAAGAGACAGTGAAAATAAACAAGAGACTCGATGAGATTTCTGTCTTCTCCTTTGCCCAAAGGAGACCACAAGGCCAGTCCTGAAATAGGAATTCAGAAATAGTTTACATCTCTTGATAGAAATATGTACAAAGTCAGGTTGCAGAGGTGCATGGACATGGAAGGGTAAGGTTCATGGCCTGTATTATAATTGATCTGCCACAATACTCATATCTCCTCCAGAAATAATAGAAACAGATACCTGTGTCATGGTTTACAGATGACAAAGTCATTTGGCTTGTAACCACCAAGTCCTGTAATTAGACTGTGAATTAAGTGTTTTAGGACCTTTATAAGATGCTAGATGCTATCTTTGGCATATCTTTAAGCTTATATTGATTGCAAACATTTGATTAGTAAGGTTTCCTCATAAGCTTACTGCTCTGCTGACTCTTCAAAGGGCATATTATTTACTTTCATGATTCCCTATTCTACATATATACAGGGACATTGATGATGCAGCCTAAACACCTGGGAGCTTTGTTCTATATCTAACAACTTCTTGGCCAACTCCTCAGTTTCCACATGGCTTCCTTGAATTCAGTGTGTCTAGATATGTAGTCAGATGTGTCGTTATTTTTAAATACAATTAGACTGATATTTAGCAGCATGAAATACTATGAAAATATAAAATACAAGGGATAATTATTTGACTGTTCTATGACCCTTAACCCCTTAAAATTTTAGAGATGTTAAGATTCTCAGAAAAATACTCTCTGAACAAAGGCTTTTCCTATTTGCCTTAATCTTGGACCGGCAAGTAGGGTCCTGAATATAAATTGGCCAGCTAGGGAGCTTAGAAGACTTCAGAGTTTTTATTTAGGGTTTTAGTGATGCTACTAAATATAGCATGTCCCATTTTTCCTTTTCCCTCAAACTGTCTCATTGATGTAACATGAAACCAAATAGAACAGTGCCAAACAGCGTGAAAGAGTGAATATCATGTGTTGAAAAGGAATATCACAGTATCACCTGATAAAAATAGCTTGCACCCTCAGCAAGCAGAGATTGATGCACACTGGAAGAGTATACATTTTTAAAGGTAGTGTTCACTCCCTTCTTCATGAAAAAATTGATAGTTGTCTGCAAAAGTCCTACCAAGTAAGAGGTTGATGGTTGCAGAGAAGAAAAGGCTTTAAGCTTGGTGAACAACTAATTATTTCTTTAAAAAAGAAGCACAGAATTGTGATTAAAATGGCACTGTACTTTTCCATGTTACTGGAAAAAAAATGTTTATGTTGTTGAGGATTGATACAGGGCTTTGACAAAGGCAAGAGTACGGCTGAAGAATAAGTAGGGAAGGAATTTTGCCATTTATTCAACAGGCTTTAACTAAGAGAACACATCATTTATTCATTCAATAGACATTAACCAAGAAATGTTCTACCTTGGGTATCCAGAAGATAAAAAGGTAAAGTACAGATGAATCCTCAACGACTTTCCAACCATGTAGAGTAGGCATACTTGCTTTATAAATAATAGCATATTGAAATGGAAAAATGTAATCAGCAGGTTATGGAGTGATATGAAGTTTGTGTGTTCTGTTGTTTATTCTGACAAAATGATTGAGCACCTAATGCATTTAGGTGCTGCTATAGGTGCTGGAGATAGGGCTTCCATTCTAGTGGGCCATGTAAATAACAAGCTAATCAACCACTACATGAAACGGTACAATTTTATGTCGTGAAGCACATAAATGGGAACAGAATGGAGGAGGTTATTTTAGGTGAGTGGTCAGGGGCCTATAGAGACAGTTGAGAAATTAAGGCCTTCCTGAAAATAGAGACTTCCCATGTGACAAGGAGGGCATATGGTGACGAGCAGTATGCTTTAACTGGTTTAGATGTAGGTGAGGGTATAATACGGCTCAGGAGAGTTGGTAAGCCTCCATTTTTTTCATATTAAAGAACTGAAGAAGGAGAAAGTGAACCAACTTGAGACTGACAGCTAGAGGCTTCGGGGTTAAAGTATATACTATCTAGTAGTAGAGTGCAGAAGGGCTGTAGTGCTTCTTAAAAAGCATGGATAACTGCCTATGAATTGCGTAGGGGTACAGAACTGAGATTCATCGTCCTTGTTGACTGCCAGACTTTCTGGTAGATAATTGGTGATCATGAGTTGATTTTTTATTTCATTTTTAAACATCACACATATCTGATTGTGTGAAATCCATGGATCTTCTTGCAAGTAGGCACTTGAGATGGTTTATGGGTTTAAATTTGAAGCTACAATATTTCCTCCCCAAGGATTACCTATTGTTTTGCCATCTTTGAATTGAATGGATTAATAATGACCTTCCTTTAATTTCATAGACATTTTCCTTTTCTAGGCCCAGCTTAACTTTGCTGGCCATAAAACTGTACCTAATTTGAACAAGATACAGCAATCGAATTTCCATTTATTTCACTTATTTACAATCATTTATTTTAGAGAGAATAATTGATCCAGGATTTTATAAATGATAATTGCTGGGCCTTGTGCCCCTAACTTGGTGCTTTTTCCAGTATATCTCCCTGTCTTATGGAAAACAGATTTCATTTCATGCAAGCTTTGTTTATGAATCTCTGTGTCATACTTCAGTTTCTTCAACAGCAGCATCATTTTGCCTGAGAAGAGGGCTGCCTGCTTTGGAAGGATGGAGACTTAGCTAATAATTAGGACACCTTCTATCTAACTCTTGGTATTGAAACCCTTCTGTGCCTCTCTAATCGCCACACACACACACACACACACACACAGAGAGAGAGAGAGAGAGAGAGAGAGAGAGAATTGTTCCCATATCTGATTCCCTATTGCATTTGTATACTGACCACTGATTCTCATATTTAGCTTGTTTTCTTATTGCTTCTAATTTAGTCTTATGTCCCTAAGTAGGTTTATATTTTTCTGATCCAAAGGCTGTATCTTAAACCAGAAGTTTCACTGGTGTTTTATCCAATAGTAGACCTGCGTACTTGTGGGCTACCTGCTCATTTAGAACCACTCATGGCTGTATGGAAAATTCCTGTGTTCTGAGCTTCTCCAGAACAGGGACCATGTCATAAACCTTGCTTGTATTCCTAGCTACCAAATTTTGACCCAGAGTTGTTGCTCAGTTAAGTAGTCTTTAGATACATGTTTTTGATTCTTCTGTACCCTTGAAATTTGTTCTTGACATCTTTGTTAACTAGTATTCCTCTTAGTTAGCTGCCTACCTCACCACTCTTAGGGCAAAATCTGGACCTTATTTCTGTAACAATGGTAATAATAATAATGATAGCTTATTCTTAGAGTATAGAATATTATACTAAGTACTTTATGTGAATTCACCTCATGTGAATCAAAGCCTTTGAATGCAGGCAGTCTGACTCCAAAGACCACATTCCTTACCTTGGTACTAGATTACCTTTAATAATCTCATTTTTTTTTCTGTGTTCAGTAACTTACAGGGGGACAGCCTTTGAGAATTTCTGGTGATGGTGGTTTTAATATATTACTTGAGCATTTTAAATATTTCTAGTCCTTTCTGTTTGGGGGTCAGAGCAGTTATTAATATAGTCTATAAAATTTTGTGATTTCTTTTTCCTCCTAGGCATATTTTCTAACCACAGAAGAGACTAAGCTATGCTAGAATTGACACGTTTACCATCCTTGTATTTGCTAGGCAATAGGAGTCCTTGATTTCTTGGGCCTCCTTGGTGTGGATAATGGTGTTGGATGTAGACTATGTGGTGTTTAAATCATCATTATCACAATGGAGGAGACAGCAGTTCTTAAGTACTGTTTCTGGTTTTCAGGAGGTGCAATGAAATTGCCAAGGTCAGAGAGAAGTAAAGACTGCATTTACTTTCTGAACTCTCTTTTGACTTCTACTCATTTACTTCCATTTGAGAGTCATTTTCTGGGATATGGTGAGAGGCACATGGACTCCTCCATGGGACTCTTCCCTGTCATTTTAATTTTCCTTTATTACCCTGTGCTTTCATTTGGTAACAAGACCGTAGAGCAGAAAAGCTCCACTGTTAAATGATGAGGCTTCAGAGGGCAGAGAAAGTTACATAACCTTTTAGGCCTCAATTCCTTTCTCTGTAAATGCTACAAACTCCATAGGACTGTTGGTGCAACAACTAAGACTCAAATTCCTAACCATAACTTGTGCTGTCCAGCATTATCTGAGCCAGCCTGCCTCTCACACCTAGTCTGGGCTCACCATCAGCTCTTGGTCGGCCCCTCTGGCCTTACTGGACTTCTTGCTCTTGTTCTGAGATGACTAGCTGAGTCCTTGGTACCATCTGTTCTGCCTGTATCTCCAGGCCCCCATGGAGGCTTTTCTTTCATTTGGTTCAGGCTTGGCGTGAAGGACCCTGCTGCCACACTCCTCTGCCCCTAGTCTAGGCAGTTCACTCATTCCTGGATTCTGCCTGTGCCCCTGCCTTGCTGCATTTTCCTCACACTATTTACTACTATCTAAAGTATTTTAGTTCTTCATTACTTGGTTTTTTCCCTCTCACTTGAAGTGAGGTCCATGAGGACAGAGACCTCGTCTCTGTAGTTTCCTTGTCTCCCCAACCCTGCAGTGATGTTTGCAAATGGTGCTATCCATTTGATAAAAGATTGGCAGTATCCATCTATCTATCATCTATCTCTATATGTAGATAGAGAGAGAGAGAGAGAGCACTTTTGTAATTTCATACAACAGTTCTTAATCAAATTTAGACCCCCTCCCCCAGCCATGCCTCCCCCATCCTCCCTCCTCCTAATATTAGCTTTGCTACAACTTTTTCCCCCTGGAGTATGCATCTCCTATTTTTACTAATTTGATGAATAAATATTTACTGGCCAATTTAATTACAGAGACTTGCTGTCAAATTCCGGCCCACTATAAATACAACTTCCTAATAGACAAAGAGGCAGCCTTTTTATGTAGGAATGGTTAGATGCAGGCTTGTCTCTGGCAGAAGATCTTGAGGAAAGCAACAAAGATAGGGTGAGAACTGAATTTGAGTGTATCAAGAGAGCACCAAGAACTTTGTCTGAACCTCATGGTATCTACAACCAAACTAGGAACACTTAATATTAATGTGACTAATTGAGTCCTTTCATCCCCTCAGCTCTTCAGTTTGTTTGTGTGTAGAATGAGGCCTATGAATGGAGAAGGATAATGAGGAAGAATTGCCTCCCACATAAGAGTTGTTGTAAAATTGTTGGGAGAATGTTTGCAATAGCAGTTTATATCGAGTAGCAATCACATAAATTGACATAAATGCATATAAAAAGTTTGGCACCTAGTAAATAATCAACAACTGGTACCTATTACTATTTATATTAATTTAATGTTATTAAATCACTTGGAAATGATTTGAAACACTTGGAAAGGTTTGGATGTCTTAGTAATGTTAATGATTAGTTTTTCTTGAATTTAAACAAATTTTTGGGTTGTCATCTGCTCCTTTTTTTGCATTTATGAGCATGGGAAGACCCTTGAGTATAGTAATTAAGAATCTAGACTTTGGACTGAGACAGAAATGAATTAAATCCTGAAGTGAAGGAATAGATGAATAAGCAAATAGACTAAGGACTGAATCTAATCTTAGCCTGTGCAAGCTTCAGTTTCCTTTCTCTATCGAATTGTTCCCATACTCTGAAGGAAACATTATGACAAAAATGCCAGAGGAGAAACAAAGAAACTGGCTTGGGTATGAATGCTTTTGTACTGTCTGTATGAATGTGGGCTGCCCATGTTTCTTCCCTAGTAGAGATGTAGGCATGCTTGGTCCACACGGCCTTCCTTGGCCTTTGAATGTTTCATGAAACAGATATCAACACCCATCTTTTTTGAAGCTCCTCACCACTTTCAGTACTAATGAATAACAAGAAGCCTAGAAAAGATCAGGCTCTGGCCAAGTCGTTTGTACCTTTTAGCTTATCTAGAGTGTGGCAGCTGGGGACACAGATCTTCCTCGTCTGTAGTTACACTGATGTACCTTGAAGGTGCCTCACATCTCTGACCTTTGCACATGCTGGCAATGGTGTAAGTCATACTCCTGATACAAAGGTCGATTACTTGCTAAAGGCCGGAGATTGTGCTCAATCCTCTGTCTAAATCCTTCCACAATTCTAGCAGATGTAGCTGTCATTCTTATACCTACCCTCTATACCAGGAAACAGAGATTTTGAGAGATAACTTGTCCAAGGTACTAAAGCTAGAAAGCGGAGGAGTTGGAACATTAGCTGGTTATCTAACTCTAGAGGCGATGTAGGATTGTCACTCTGAAGTTGTCTCTTGTCTCTACCAGACTGTGAATTTGGGGGATAGGAGATGGCTGGAACTCACATTAGTCCTCCTCTAGCCATAGTAATGCTCAGTCAGTGCTATGATGAAATTTTGAGATCTGCTCTGCATAGATGGTGCCCTAACCTGTCTTCAGTTGTGAGGTACAAAATGCCTCTATCTGTGCATTTTATGTCATCCTGTGCTCAGACTCATGCTCTCCCTTGGGGCTCATGGCACCTCACAATGCCTAGCAAGGGTATTAGCACATCTCTACTGAGGAAGGAACTTTCTGCCCATTCTGCCTTCATGCTATATAGTGGAATGTTGGATGTAAACCTAGGGTCTTCAATTTGATATTTGACCATTTCCCCTTCTGTGTACGTTTAAACTTTAAAGAAATTTAGAAGCAAGGATATTTGACATATTCTCCTTTATTATTAAAAAAAGCATCATAATTGTGAGGCAAGAACTATTTTATGCTCTATCGATCTTTTTAAAACAACATAACAAAAAACTTATGTCCCCTTTTGTGAAAAATCATTATTACTAGGTGTTGTGGTCTGCAAGATGCTAAATAGGGAATCTAGCTAAAAGGCTTTGTAGAACAATTTCAATGTAATGTCAATAATATACATAAAATATTTATGAAAACATGAATTAAGGATGAAACAACCCCTTCACTTTAGGTACCATTCACACACAAGACATTAATATGAGACGTTAACTTATGGCTATCCACTAGTTTGAGATGTAATGGCTTTGTAGATGAGACAAACACCAACAGCCTCACTTGAATATAAAGGTGGCCATAAATAACTAGAGAGGCAGGGAGTACCAAGGTCCTAAGGCTTTAGAAAAATGGAAATCTAACATGAGACCCTGGAAATATTAGAAGCTCTGGACTTCTATGTAAGACTCATATCTGTGTCTCCAGTAGTTGTTTGGACATCTTCCATGGACCATGTGAACAAGACTGAGAGTTGGCATTTTGGCTAGGCATGAATGTAGGAGTGCTGGATCACCAGAATAATAGGTAAGGGAAAGTGGGTTGGTTTCATAGCCAGAAGTTCAAATAACATATTCTGCAAAGATTTACTGGTAAAAATCCTGGGCTTATTGGTGTATGTTTAATGTGGTCTGGCTGGCTGGGTGATGCTCCTCTAGTTTGTGGCCAAAACCCAGTCAGAGACATCACTTGGGACTTGTTTATAAGTATTTATAAGGAACTGATTTCTGTCCAGTTCGTTATTTTAACTGTCCTTGCTACATGTATTCCACGGTGTGTAAACTACATCTGCTTACTGAGTGCAGTAAATGATGTTTCAAAGAGCAACTGTAGGGAAACCAGGTATAAATATGGTATAGAATAGTAATGGTAATAACTGCTGCCATTCATTATGTACCTTATAAATACAAATCATACAAATTCACATTTCTGATTTTGGTCTTTTTAGGTCAGCATCCCTTTGTCAAGTGTTTCCTGTGTTGATTATACAGTGATCCTTATGTTAGCTCAGGGGTTCTCAGGGATGAAAGGCACCTACTCTGTTATTTTAAAGAGCTCTCCCAACAGTTAAAGGGCATTCTGGTAAGTTCAGTGTTGCGTGTCCTGTGGCAGCTCATGTGAAATGCCTTTAAAACTTTGGAGAATGAGAAGCTTGATGGGGCTAACACTGACACATAAAATAAGAATTTTCCAGAGGAAGACACTGGAGGTTGGGGAGAGTGAGTCTAGGTAGAAGGGACAGTCAAATCAGAAGTAGAAAGATGCCTCACTGTGTAATGGGTGTATAGAACATTAAGTAGATTTAGTGAGCACTTCTCATGTTCTAGGCACTGGAGATATAATTATGAACAAAATTTCATAGAGCTTATCATCTAGTACAGGAAAAAACACAAATAATAGTAAAATCATAATCATCTACCTATAAATTATATTAAGTGCTATGAAGGAAAATGAAATACTTAGAGATCAGAACAGAGTTTTAACTTGACCCTTTAAGCAAACAGCTAATGGAATATCCAGGAAAAAGAGATGAAATGAGTGCCAGACAGAGAGCATCAATGCATAGAGACTCTGAGCAAGGAAGTGTATGGTGCATTAAAGGGACTGGGAGGCCACCATGGAGACCAGTGACACAGATCATACAGTTCCTCTAGGTGACATTTTATGGAAACTCATTGAATAGTCCAGGCTGGCCTGGAACATATGATCCTCCTGCCTCAACCTTGCAAGTGCTGGGATTACACACGTGTACCACACACAAACAGATGAGTCTGGACCTTTAGTCTTCTTCAGGAGAGAGAATAAACCATGCAGAGGAGAGCCAGAGGAAGTGGCAACCGTGAGAAGGAAGGCTGAATGGAAATTTATTTAGGGGCTTGTGTACCACACACAAACAGATGAGTCTGGACCTTTAGTCTTCTTCGGGAGAGAGAATAAACCATGCAGAGGAGAGCCAGGGGAAGTGGCAACCGTGAGAAGGAAGGCTGAATGGAAATTTATTTAGGGGCTTAGGTCTGACTCATCACAACTGCATGGTAAATGTTTATTGCATGAATGAAAGAACAAACAGCAGCACTCAAGAAAGAATACTCATGATACAAGTTGAGAGGTGAATACCAACATGTACAAGTTATCCAATCTCTCACCCTCGGCCTTAGCTCTCCATCTGTGGAAGTGGAATGGAGAAAGCACATCCTGTACTAGTCAAGGTTCTCCTGAGAAGCCCAGGTGTGTGTGTGGAGAGAGAGAGAGGGGGGGGGTTGGTTTGAGACAGTGAATCACAGGGTTAGGAAGCTGACAAATCCCAAAATCTGCAGTCAATAAGGTGGAGACTCAGGAGGACGGGTGGCTTATTTCAGTCCTAATGCTAGCAGGCTTCAGACCCAGTATTTTAGTCAAGCCTGAAGGTCGGAAAGAGCCAGTGCTCTAGCAGAAGACAACTAGGCAAGAAGACAAATCTTCACACTTACTTTCAGGCTTTCAACTGATTGGATGCAACCCACCCAAACTGGGGAAAGCCATCTCCCTAATTTTACACAATCCTCTGATTCAAATGTTATTCTCATCCAAGACATCTCCCTAGATATACTCCAAATCATATTTGATCAGAAATTAACCATCATACTTGTCTTGCTTGTGGCAGAAGTGCTATCTGAGTTGCAAAATGCTGGACAAATGAAAGGGAGTGATCTGAGGGGAAAAGTTGTTCCTTAATGACAATAGCTTCCTTTCATCCAGTGCTTCCTGCATGCAAGTTGGCACGGGTGTCTTACTTGCTATATCTCATTTAATCCTCACAGTAACCTTTTCCCTCCTTCCAGCTTGCTGTGATTTGAATCTGAGCTCTGTTACTAGCTACATTAGAGACAAATAACTCACTTCGGTTTCTAGTACCTCAATTTCCTCTTTTGTGAAATGGGATAGTAATTGTAAAGTACTCAGAACACTGCCTGACATTTACTATACAAACATATAGACATGTGTATCTATAATTTATATGTGTGTGTATGTTGCAATGGTAGTGGTGGTACTAATGACAGTGATTTCACAGAGCACACACCTGCCCTTCCACATCACCTGTAAAGAACAGCCAAGTATAATCAATAAAGAGTAGAAAGGCGAGTCCATAACTAAGAAGCCTTCTCTTACTGTAAAGACATTATAAGCTAGAATTTACAAAGCACTGTTTGGACCACAAAGTCCTATCATTGTTTAAAACCCTGGACTGACACATACCAAGCTGTGTAATGAATATTTTATAAGTAATTACCTTACAATTGTGCTTCCCAAGCTGTCCATTTTATAGATGTCAAAACAAAGCTCATTTACCAAGTTGTAAGTACCAGGGGAAACTGGGACTGAGCAAAGGAAGCCTTATCCTAAAGCCGGTGGTGCCCTTTTGACTCTACCAAACAACCTCAAGGCTCCTGAGAGAATAGAACAGTTAGTGCATCCCACAACCTGTCAGTGTAATTGCTGACTGGTCCGCAGTAGAAAGATAGAGCAAGTGAAAGTGGATAGATTCTGAGCCTTCTCCGGGAATATCCTTAGGGTCTTCCTTAAGCAAATCTCACATTCTAATGACATCATCTTCCTTCTCCATCCTCTTGCCTCTCACTGGTGCCTCTGCAGGTGGCCATGCAGGTTATGGCTGCATTTCTGTTTGACTTCTCACTCCACTGTGAGCTCAGACATGGTAGAGACTTACTTAACATTTTTCTGTTTCCTGCTGCTCTAAAACGGCACTTAAGAGGCAGAGGCAGGCGGATCTCTGTGAGTTCGAGGCCAGCCTGTTCTCCATAGTGAATCCAGAACAGCTGGGGCTACAAGGAGACCCTGTCTCAAAAAGACCCCCACCTAAAAAAGTGATAATATGTACAAAGCAGCATGTAAGGTAAAATTAATATTTTTCTAAAAACTATCTAATGGTCAAGAAATTATTGAAAAAACCACCAAGGAACACCTGCCAACGCAGAATTCTAGTCACTGTTTATCTCACACCAAACAGGAAATTCTGACTTTTAAAAGTGGGATAAAGGGCTGGGGATACAGCCCAGAGACAAGTACTTACCTGGCTGTGCAAGGCCCTGGGTTTGATCCCCAGCACTTAAAAAGAAAAAGAGATATAACCATCACAGATTAAATTTTTGGGAATTGGATCTCCATGAGAAAGGGACGAAGAGAAGGGTTCAAGGAAAGGGAAGGAAGCAGACACAGAAGTGGAGATGCAACACGTGCTCAGCGAAGGCCTCAGCATGACTAATTAAGATGCTGAAGCTGAGGTAGTCATACATAGGGATCGTAATGCTGGCGAGTGTGCCAGGGCTTTAAACTCTGTATTGACCAGTCACTGGATGTGGGTACCTCAACAGGGGTTATGACCCTGAGAGAGTCAACTCTCAGTCAAGGCAACTCCAAAGAGGTGTGACAGTGGAGGTCTGGGGGGTGGAAGCTAAGTCCTTCGGTTCTGAAGGATAAACCAGGGCCATATCAACAGTCTCCACTGAAAAAACCTGACCATAGTGTTATTAGAAAGCTGATACACATGAAAGCATAGCATACTAAACAAATCCAAGGTTTTTTATCATGTATTTGTTATTAATATTACTGGACTCAGTAAATAAATTCTTCAACTGTGTTGAATCTGTTTTCTTAGAGCTGCTTCTTAGTAAGAATCATGAAGTCAATATACATCCTTGTTTTCATTCCTCTCACTCCCCACAGACTCCCTTTCCCCTCTCTCTTTTGTTATTAACCTCATCTTAAAAGTGCTTATGCCATCCTATTTTAAAACCTCTAGGGTTGGTTTGATTTGATTTCCTTTCTACTGAAATGACTGTTCTGAACTCTGACCTTAATCTGGGATGGTTAGCGCAGCTGGAAGCATTTTCTTGACTACCTATCTTCACACTTTATATTCCATATAAGCTTAGAGAAATTCTAAGTGCAGTTTTTAAACACTGCTAACATTAACAATTCTTGTCCATGGGGTTAATTAAATGTAAATGAGTGCTGGCCCTAGCATTCTCAACTTTGTAATGACCCCGGAGTCAGTTCTGTAGGCTTGTAGGGCACAGATATCTGAATTCATTGGCAAAAGCTGTCAGTGGGAAAGACGAATGCTCTAGAGATCAAGAATATTGAGCAATTCCGAGTCAATTCAAGGGACCAGCTGCTTATAAACAGCAGATGAGTATGGGAGTTCAAAGGTGTGCTACGTTGTTGATTGCACACACAACAGCACACACACTAGTCAAGCTGTTTTTTAAAATTCCAAAATCATATGATTTATCTCAAATATATGTATATATGCATATGTATTTCTAACTCTCAAATCTCATTGTCACTTCTCTGCAGAATCATAAATATGCCAGGAATTCAGTGTTTCTATCCTTTTTTTCTCTCTGATATTAGAGATCAAATCTAGGGTCTGTGCATGCTAGGCAAGTCCTCTGCCACTGAACCACATCCCTGGTTGATCTTGTCTTGCTGTACCATTTCTGTTCCCCAGAAAGCTTTCCCATTGCTGATGAATCCTTCAAGTCTCAATTCAAATGTCATCTGCACCCAGTTCAAATATACCCTGCTTTGGACAGCCTTCCCTGGATTACCTACACCATCTGCCACTGTGAACAGCCTTTCCTCCCAAACAGTGAGCCACAAGATGGAGGAAAATGTGTTTGTGGATCTGATGGAGAAGGCCAAGCTCTAGACAGAAAGGGAGAAGTTGTATAGGCCCTTTGTAGCTACAATTAACATTCTTCAGTGTGTGTATATATATATAATATATATATATATGAGAGTGAGAGAGATCACATCACTAAAGTTTATCTATTTGATTTTAAGAACCAAGAGTCATTGTTTGATCCAAGAATTAGAACTCCAAAGGTAGGCTTTCTGGCTGAAGGAAAACTTCCCCTCACTGCCCTCTTGTGGAAGTGCTGAAAGAGCTCAGAGATAACAAATGTATAAAAACATTGTAAACCTTTCCCAGACTGAGAGCAGTGTTCTGGGGTATCCATCATCCTGGTTAGTCAAGCTACCATATGCAGCAAGACAAGCCCCAAACTGAAATCAGTTTGTTGCTGGAAAATCAGATGGTTCTTCAAGAATGCAGAACACTCCAAGCGAAGTTTATGAATAGTACATGAAGAAAGGGTATGTGTATGAGGTCAGGTATGTGAAGTGCACAGCAGCTTTCTCTAGCACATCTTCACAATCAGAAGAATATACTATCAAGCAAGAGTACTGTGAGTTCTGTTTCCCCTAGGCTAGCTCTTGCCATGCCCAAGAACCACCTGCTGAGCTATGTTAAAATATTGATTGTTCTGGATCTTGACTTGGTAGGTTTGGGCTGAAACCGTGAACTGTATTTTAAAAAACACACCAGGGCGATTCTGATGTATGACCCTCACATGTCTTGTAGTGGAATGAGTTTTGTAGAGCCCTTTACACAATTTTCTACAACCTTTTTACAAAAGGGTGACTTTTTATAAAACTGTATTTTTCTGAGACAGAGTCTCTCAATGAACTTGGAGCTCACTAATTTAGCTAAACTGGCTGCCAGTGAACTCCAAGAAGTCTCCTGTCTCTGCATCCCTGGCACCAGAATTACAGGTGTGTGCCACTGTGCCTGGCTTTTTTAATATAAATGCTGGGGATGAAATTTGGGTCATTATAGAAAGCACTGGAAAGCACTTTGCCATCTAAGCCATCTCCCCAGCCCCTGGACCTTTGTGAGCAGGAAGGATGAAAGGCATTAGCCAGGAAATAACTCTCCCCAGGAATAGTACTGACTGCCATTTCCTGAGCAACTACCAGGTGACAGGTGCTCTATGGGCTTCTTAGGTACATTTCTGCTAGTCCAGCAAGGTACTATACATCATAGGTTAGGAAACTAGAAGCTTAAAGAGGTTATATACCACTTAAGTGATCTAAACCTGAACCCAGATATATCTGATTTCAAAGTTCCTTGCTTCCTGCTGCAAGGTGAACATATTTACCTGCCTGCAGGTGTGTTCCGATGCTCATCAGCCTTCTGTAGGCCCCCTAGCAGTTTTGCTGCCAATACACACAAATTTTTTTCTTCAATATATATTTTATTGAATTTTTGTGGATTTCATACAATATACCTTAATCATATTTAGACCCCCCCTTATCTGCACCCCATAGCGTACCCATTGGATTTCATGCATACTGCATATATGTTAAGGCCTGCTAAGTCAAGTTTGTGTACCCAAATTCTCCCTCAGTATGAGCTCATCCACTGGAGCCTGGTCAAACTATCTAGCATCACTCCCTTAAAGAAAATCAACTCTTGCTCACCCAGCAGTTTCTTGACTAAGGTTGTGGTCTCTTGCTTATTTTCCCAGTTCTATGTGTAAAATTTTAGAAGAAAACTCTATATTTCAAGAAGTAAGATTGCAGATCAAGAACTTCAGAGCATTAAAACTAATACCTTTTTGGATTCTGGGCAATATGAAATGAGTTGTATGAGGTAGAAAGAATGCTTACTATGATCTTTTTCAGAGGTCTCTGGAAGTTATTTTAGGACCAAACTGGGCAGTTGTGTATCATAATTTTGTATTTTGTAGAGCACCTATGGCATTTTTGATATTCCTAAAAGGTCAATAACAACTTGTTTGGTATTTCAAGTTAATTGTGAGTCTCTGCATGTTTGCATAGTTGAACCTTTATTGTTAAAGGTCCCTTATAAATGTTGCATTGCCCTCAGTGTTTGTGACTGCCTTGAATGCCTTGTATGCCAATGAAAATGCATTTGTTGTAGTGGAAAGACATTTTATTCAACACTGTAATTTATTTTATTTTAACCATCAGAATAATTTTAAAAATAAAGTTTGTGTTTTTCTGATTATAAAAGAAATACAAGTTCAATATTAAAATTAAGAAAATAAAAAATAATATAAAGATAATACATCATCCATGATCCTCATCCAAGAATATCAGTCATGGAGCTGGAGAGATGGCTCAGCAGTTAAGAGCACTGGCTACTGACCTGGGTTTGTTTCCCAGCATCTACATGGCAGCTAATAACCATCTGTAACTCCAGTTCTAGGGGATCCAACACCCTCTTTCGACCTCTGCAGGCATTGCATGACACAGGTGCACTTACATACATGAGGCAATACACTTATACACATAAAATAAAAATAAAGTATCAGTCATAATAATAATTAAAAGATACTTTTTAAGTACGGCATGCTTACCGTGTCAATCATCATTGTGAGGTAGATGACACGAATCTAATTGTATAGACTTTTTTAAAACTAAGACTTAGAAAGGTTAAGTAGCAGGTAGTGATGCCTAGTTATAACATTCTATTTTCTTTCCTAGCTCCAAAGCCTGAACTCTCCTACATAACCACTGTTAACATTCTCGTATGTTTCTTCTGAGTCTTCTTTAATGCGTATTTTTTCATGACTGAAATCATGCTGTGCACACAATTTTCAGCCCTCTCATTTCTTTTAACATAACGGCTAAACATTTTTCTTATATGATCTGGCTCTACTCCCTCTCTGCCTTCATCTCATGCCTTCTTCTACCTTCCTGTCATGTTCCCGCCATGCTCACCTTCTGTTTACTCCTGGAATAAGGTAAGAATGCTCTTATACTGGCTGGACCTTTACACTGGCTATTTCTTCTGCCTCAACTCTTAGCTCTCAAATGGATAGTTTGGGGGCATGTGTGTGTGTGTGTGTGTGTGTGTGTGTGTGTGTGTGTGTGTATTTCTCAGCCACCTAGGATGTACACAACATTAAGCATGGTACCAGACTTACTATATCCCTGCAGCATGATCAACTGTAAAAATCTAAGCTATTTTAGGGGCTGGAGAGATGGCTCAGCAGTTAAGAGCACAGACTGCTCTTGCAGAGGACACGGGTTCAATTCCCAGCACCCACATGGTAGCTACAAACCATCCTTAACTCTAGTTCCAGGGGAATCCGAAGCCCTCTTCTGACCTCCGTGGCATTGCATGACATGGGTGCACTCACATACATGCAGGCAATACACTCATACATATAAAATTAAAATAATAAATATTTTTTAAATCTTAGCTATTTTAATAAGTGATTCAAGTGATGCTTGAACATAGTAGGTACTAGTCTGTAACGTAGGTACTTGCACAATATAAAGGAATGATTATATAAATCATTTGGCCAGAGTTCCGGGAACACTCAGGTCCTCTTCTGGACACTTAGAAAATCCTGTGAGACCACAAAAAGCATAAGCACAGAGAATAAAGGCTAGTAGAGATACAGATTGTCTGTAGCTCTCATATTCTGGTCTAGATCTTATAAAGAATTCCTTTTGCTGAGGCTAGAAGTAGCAAGAATTGTTCTTTGTCCTTTCCTCCTATTTCTGTCCCCAAGTATAAGGAAAGACCAGTTCACAGAAAATTAAAGATTTATCTTGGCATAACTGATACAGACCTATCCAAATGCTATTTCTCCCAATAGATAAAGTACCTTTTTATTTACATATCAACTTAAAAGATACCCTAAGTGTGGGTAATATTTAGTGCATAGCATAGAGAAAACTTTACCTTCAAAGGTCATGACCCACTAGAAGGCACTTGAACTTAACTGTACTTAGGAACTTCAAGCCTCCTTTTGAGGCAGGTGATGATATATACTGAGATCACCCCTATATTTAATATAATAAGTTGTGAGGGAAGATATTTTCACATGTGTGTGTAACCATCTATAAGTCTTCTTTTGGGTAACTATTCATGCCTTATACATGTTGATGTCTTTTGTAATATATCTATGTAAGTGCTTTCAAATGATAAAAGTAGTAATTACTTTCCAGCTTGCTGTCCTTATTTTTTTTACTGCTTTGAACTTACTGAAGATTTCCATTTACATATAGCCCATTCTATCAATATTTTTCCCTTTTTAATTTGCTTTTAAGCTTCTAAGCATTCAGGATTGAATAAATGGTTACTTACATTTTCCCCCCATTCTATGGTTTGATAAGTATGGCTTGTTTGGAAGGTAGTTTCTAATTGCATAAAGGAACATTGATAAGAACATTGATCATAAGCTCAAACACCTAACTCTATAGCATCCTGTCCAAAATTGGCATGAATATTTTTACAATTTGGCTTTAAAAAACAGATTGTGGTGGGGCGGTGGCGCAAGCCTTTAAAAACAGATTGCAGCCTGGTGCACACTTTTAATCCCAGCACTCTGGAGGCAGGCAGAGCTCTGTGAGCTCAAGGCCAGCCTGGTCTACACAGTGAGTTCCAGGACAGCTGGGGCTACAGGGAGACCCAGTCTCCAAAAGACCAAAAAAGTAAGAAATGGAAACTTGGATCCAGAATTCATTGGAGAAGCTGAGGTCAGAGTTAATGTTAGGGGGTCATTAGCATTTGGTGATGAAGACTTAAGAGAATGGGTCTCCTCGTGGGGAATGTATGGAGACACAACAGGCCAAGGTGGAACCTTGAAGCAAAACTAGAACTCATTCTGCAGCCCTGGTGGAAGTTGAAGTCCAAAAAAAGGACACTGATGGGAAGATAGATGAATGGAAGGGCAGAGAGGAGAGTGACTGGCCATGGAGGCCTGCCCTTGGAGGTCAGGGATGTTGACCAAGGAAGAGCCCTCCCCTCCCTTCCCCTCCCTTCCCCTTCCCTCCCCTTGTCCTCTCCTCTCCCTCTCCCCCTATCTCTTTCCACATTCTCTCCCTGCTCTCTCCTGCAAGGGTACACAGAGGAATCCTTTAGCATACTAATGTAATAAGGATGCTTTTTGTGGCTTAAAAGATCTTGGGAATCCTTGGGAAATCGTTCAGTGACCCTGCGATGGAATTAATGTTTTAAACTCAGAAGCATGCACTCTACATAAGATGTATTTTCAGAGCTCTTCTTTCTATGAGCTCCCCAACCCCTACTTCCTGCCATCCTGCGTAGCACCCCCACTCCCCCACCCCCCACCCCCACCCAAGATAATTGGATTGTAGCCAGTGTTCTTTTGTTGTTTGCTTTTCAGAGAAGTAAAGCTGTGTATTATATTCTGAAAGGGATGGGGCTGCTATAGTGTGAGTGCATTGTCTCATGGGCTGTGCAAGATCCAAGGCCAGCCCTTCATTCTGGTCCCTCAAGTCACTCCTCAGCCTCTGCTGTTTCTCAGCAAATGGGAAAGATTCCCATTGTTCCTATTTAATTTTCCAAAGAGAGAATGCTAGCACCAAGAAAGAGGATAGGCTTAAAGGGTCAATTAGTTATCCTCTAGGCTTATTTCATCATATATTATTTTGTCTAGGAAAATCTCTATAGCAAGAGATTCTTTTCCTAACCATGTGCTGATGTGGATCCCCAAAATAGCCAGCCAGAAATTGAATTCTAAAACTGAGTTATGTTAAATTAATGTTTTTCTCATTAAATGAGATTAGTATAATGAAGAAACAGAGATACAGAGAAGGCTAGGGTCTCAGCCGGGGTGATACAGCTTGTTAGTGATATCGCAGAGGTACTCACCTTTCATGCTTTTTACTTCGGTGCTTTCCACCCTCTCTTTTCCCACAGTCTCCAAAGAAGTGTATTTTACAACTTCAACTATAAATAATGGGCCATGTGTCCCACTGTGTTTTTTCAAATCCTGACAATATACAGTAACATACTGGGGATAAATATGTTTTGATTTTTATAATTTCGCTTTATTCATGTGACTTAAAATGTAACCACTTGACATAGACACTGAACTTTCTACATGAAAAGTTAATAAGGATTGAACTGTGCTCTCAAAACTCACATGTTGGAGTTCTAACTTCTAATGTGACTGCATTTGGAGATAGGGCTTTCAGAAGGCAGTTAAAGTTAAATGAGACCATAAGGATGGGGTCCTATCTAATAGGATATGTGGCCTTATAAGATCAAGATCTTTCTCTGTACCTTGTAAAGTCATAGGAAGTGGGCAGACATCTGCAAGCCAGGAAGAGGACTTTCACCAGGATCTGGTTTTTTTCCTAGACAAGGTACAATGGTACATTCCTATAACCCCAACACTTGGAAGACAGAGGCAGGAGGATTGTGTTTGAGCCAACCCCCCAGACCCTATCTCAAAACAAGAAGAAACGATTCCTACACTCAATAGATATGCAAATTGAAAGATCTGTGTACATTTTAGAAAAATTGTTCTGGCTAGATGTGATGGTACATGCCTGAAGTGCTAGCATTTGAGAGGTGGAGGCAAGGAGGATCAGGAGTTCAAGGGCAGCTTCCTCTACATAGCAAACTGGATAGCAGTCTAAGTTACACGAGATCCTCAAAAAAATAAAAATAAAAAAAATAAAAAAGAAGAAAGAAAATTTGCTCCATCGCTACCCTTGATACTGTGTGTACCTTTTGTGCATTTGAGTTGTAAGTGCTTAGTCACACTTATTTTAATTATAATAAATACCTTATTGTTAACTAGAATCTTGGCTTGCAAATAGAACTAATAAGTGGAAGCTGGTCTGTCACCTCTTGAATCAGGAATGAAGCACATATAAGCATCATGGTGTCATTGTGGTCAGAACCCTTCCTAAACTGGGAACTCATTCCTGCATTCCAGAGATCACTTAATTATAGTCGCATGCACATAATATTGGGCAAAACATCTAAACCATACGCTCTCTTTAAGAGGCCATCCAGCACATGCCTTCTGTCTATACCAACTCTTCCCCAGCACGCTGTCAAAACTGAGCCTCTCAGAGGCTCCTCATCTTCCCCAGTGCAATGTTAGTGCTCTTGCACTAATGGATTCAGCTGATATCAAAATTGAAAGCAAATATTTAACAATGCAACTTCGAACCAAGTAAAAGATCTAAAAAATGTGCAGCCTCAAGCCTCATCAAGTTCTTTTTTTTAAAAAAAAGCAACTGCTGGTCTTAGCAAAGCGGTTATGCTACTTCCATAACATTAACCACCAAATGCCGTCCCATCCTCAAGGACAAACAGGCTCCTTCAAGCCCTCAGGGACTAGAAATCAGAAAACAAAAAAGGGCACCCACCCACATAGCCAGCCAGCACCTCTCACATCCTCCCACAGACCCTGCTCTCCAAATGCTAGACCACAGAAAAATCCATTAAACCTTGGCAAGTAGCTCCAATGTCTCAGATCATTCCAGTGACTATTTGGTTCTACTCAGGGTTTGCGGCTATTCTGTGAGCAGGCTCGTTGAAGCCATGGCCTCATTTCACAGCCAATGATGCTGATTCAAAGCAAATCTTGGAGCCCCCACAGTAAAGGAATTGAGCAGCGTGTGAGAATGAGCCACCCTGAAAGTGAACTAACACCTCAAATATTATCTACTACAGTACTGGGTAAAAAAGAGAACCAGATATGGCTTCCAGCTTTGCAGAATTCTCCATGTAGCAGAAGGGAAAAGCATGTAAACCAGTCATGACGTGAAAAGTGTTAGAGTGGAAAAGGAACAGAAGATTCCATGGAAGCAGAGAGGAGAGTACCTAAGACAAAGACTTTTTAAACTAAAGTTGGGTAAAAGAGATAAAACATTGTAAACTTACAATTTCTGATTCGAAGATAATCTCCACTGGGGACTGGAAAGATGGTTCAGTGGTTAAGAATACTAGCTACTCTTGCAGAGGACCTGTGTTTGGTTCCCAGCACCCACATGGTAGCTAACAGCATCAGTAACTCCAGTTCCAGGAGATCCAACACCCTCTACTGACTCTCACAAGCACTGCATGCACAGGTGCACTTACATACATGCAGACAAAATACTCATGCACATAAAAAATAAAAATAAATAAATAATTTTAAAGATATCCCCATTGCTTCAGTGACTTAGTATTTGCATTAATTTTTTTGAGAATTTCACATGTGCATCCAATGTATTTTGATCATGTTTAACCCCTACTACTTCCCCTAACTCCCCCTAACTCTTCCTGGATCCATCCCTATTTATTATTTTTATTTTATGTGTACAAGTGTATTGTCTGCATGTATGTGAGTGCACCCATGTTGTGCAATGCCACCGAGGTCAGAAGAGGGCTTCAGATTCCCCTGGAACTGGAGTTAAGGATGGTTTGTAGCTGCCATGTGGGTGCTGGGAATCAAACCCAGGTCCTCTGCAAGAGCAGTCAGTGCTCTTAACTGCTGAGCTATCTCTCCAGCCCCTTATACAAAGTATTTTGATCATATTCAGAACCACTCCCCTCTCTGCACCTCCCACAGACACTTTCTCATGGCTAATTTCATGTCCTCTATTATCATTATTACTTTTAAGGCCTATCCTAATTTTTGTCCCCAAATGCCCTTTGGTGTGGGTCCGTCCCCTGAAACCTCGTAACCTACCTGCATTATACCCTTAAAAAAAACTGACTCTCCCTCTCCCAGCAGCTCTCAACTGCCAATAGTTCTTCAACTAGGGTTGGGGCTTCTTACCTATCTTTCCCCCTCTATGCTGAGAATTTGCCTGGCTTAAGCTTACATAGTTCTTGTGCATGCTGATACAACTGCTACAAATTCATATAAGTAACTGTCCTGCTGTCTGGAAAAAATCTGTTTCCTTGTAGTTATTTGTGCTGGATAGCTTTAGTGTCAATTTGACACACCTGGGTTGAGGGAGCCTCAATTGGGGAATTTCCTCTATTGGACTGGCCTGTGGCCATGTATGAGGGGCATCTTATTGATGAGTGATGTGGGAGGGCCCAGCCCACTGTGGGTGGTGCCACTCATGGGCAGGTGGGCCTACGTAGCAGCCCTGTGCTCCAGCTCCTGCCTCCAGGTTCCTACCCTGAGTTCCTACCTTGGGCTCCCTGATGAACTGTGACCCAGAGATGTAAGATAAATAAACCCTTTCCTCCCCAAGTTGGTAGTGGTCAGAGTGTTTTGTCACAGCAATGAAGAACAAACTAAGATATTATTCATCCCCTCTGGCTAGTACAATCATTCTGCCCCCTCAACCACAGTGATCTCTGAGCTTGGGAGACAAGGGTGATAGAGATGAAGCTTTGAGATCAGTACCAGCCTGATTTCTACTTGTTTGTTCTCCAACTCATGTTTGTAGTATCTTCGGCAATAGGGTTGTAGTGTCAAGTTCTGGCAAGTATCCAAGAGTAAGGGCAGTAGCCAGTAGTATTTTTTGAGGGTCTGTAGGACTTCTGGTCAACAACTTCAAAAAAGAGAAAGTCCATTCTGGGATTGGGCTTTTTATTTGCTATGGTGTCTGGTAGGGCTATTGAATCCCCGTTATAGAGTAACTCTTTTTATATCACTCTATAGTAGTAGTTGTCCATATACATTTTTCAAAAGACCTTTAGTGTTAGTTAGCCCTCCCTTTACTCATCTCCTCTGCCCTGCCCTCCCATTCCCCTCACCACTTAATCCTTCATACTCCATTATTCCACTCTCCCCTTTATATTACCTCATCCTATCACCACACCTGTGACCCCTTATTTGTTTCCTGACCTCTAGAGATTTTCCAATTGAAATACACCTAGCTAAAGGTTCAAAGCTAGCATCCACTTATGAGAGAGAACATGTGACATTTGTCTTTCTGGGTCTGGGCACCTCACTAAGATGATTGTTTTCAGTTCCATCCATTTACCTGTGAATTTCATAATTCCTGGGTTTTTTATTTTATTGATTCAAGTATATTATACAATGCATTTTCATCATATTCAGATCCCCTCCCTCATCTCCATCCTCACCTTACCTCCCTGCCCCCATCCCACCCCGACTTCATAGCCTCGAGTAGCAAATGAAAAACCCCATCCATCTTATATAATACATCTGAACTGGGTATCATCTCATCAGAATGTCAGTGATCTATATTCTTACACAAGTTGAGCCAAAGTAAGGACCAATTCCCTTTGCTTTGTATGTAGTTTTGAGTCAGAGTATGCCCAGCTTTCTTGGGATGGAATTTTCACACTTGTTTTCTGTTTCTCTTAAATACTACTTAGGCCTGTCAAGTAGGGAAATTTCATTTTTCTTAACCATGGAATAACATTCCATTCTGTAAATATAGTATATTTTCACTCTCCATTCATCAATTGATGGATATCTAGGTTGTTCCTGTTTTCTGGCTATTGTGAATAGAAAAATATCTCAACCTTTCAGTTGTTAGAATGTGATAGAAAGGGGTTTGTTTTCTCAGTGTATGCTACAGGGGTGATAAGAAGAGTTGCCAGCTGTGAAAGAGACTGCAACTGATTGCTGAGATCACCTGCAGAGGGACAGACAGAAGGAGGAACTTGACATTCAAGAGATTTAGATTTTTAAAAATATTTTATCTTTAAAAATGAATAATTATATTAACAGTGTTTGAAAACATTAAATTGTTTGATGAATCATAGAGCTTGTCACTTTTCATATCATATTATCTTTTTCCCTTAGGGTTGTTTTCCAGTTTAAAAGTTCAAAGAAATCAAATAATGGTAACTAACAGATGCTAATGCTGGTCAGATACCTCAATTGTTATACGGGTATTAAAACATATTTATACTTAGCTAATACAATTTTTTTTACTATACTGAAATAGAATTGTTATAAAATATTCAGGATAATAATGGAGAAATTGACGAAGCATTTAGATTTAGATTTATTTATTTATTTAATAACCACACAATCAGAAGAAGCATTTCATTACAACAGCATTGACGTATTCAATAACAATTTCCAGAGCTAAGATGCATCTCCTTCAAAATTGGCTGTAAATTTTTAGGTTTACAGTTGAATTAATACAGTTATACAATATTGTACTCAGTATAAACCCTTTAAGACATAAAATTAAATGAGGTTTTAAACTTTAAAAAAGATCTCCATTTCAGTATTAAAATACACAGTTTCATACAGATTCATTTTCAATACAATTGACACTAAGATGCACATGCGTTTCTAATCTTTGTATATCTGATTGTTACTAGTGACAGTCGGTTACTTTCTGAGCTCCTTGGCATCTAAGCATGGATATAAAGTCATCAGGTAGATTTCAATGGTAATGTTTTTCACATCCACCAATTATTAAGAAGCAAATTTTTATGCTTTGAAGAATTATTATTAGTTTTTTTTTTTAGATTTAGATTTTTAAGAGTCACGTGAAAACCTGGCCTTTGGAGTCCTACTGTATAAAGTACAGAAATTCAAAATTAATATTTGGGCATGAGAGAGATGTGAGGATAACTGTCCACAGGAAGCAGTTGGAAGGGTCTAGTGCCAAATGAGTAGGAAATGGCAAAGGCTAAACAGGCCCAGGGTTATTTCCTTCAGCATGAATGTTTGTCTCCTCCTGTTTTGTATCTATGCAGTAGGCAAAGAGAAAGAAAAGGTATCACTTCATACAGAGTAGGGGTCAGGTTTAGGGAGGATGTACCTCACTTCAACCTGTATTCCATTGCTCAGTGCTGAGTCACTTAGCTCTACTGCAGTCTAGCTGAATGGCCAGGCAGAAAAACAAACAGGAGGCTGGCAATACCTACATGCTCCATGGTTAGAGCTAACTCCAAATCATGCCAGCTATTGGAAAAGAATGAATGAACTCACTCTCAATGAAAAAGGAGAATGCAGTGACCTTTTGTTTGACAGTCTTTCTGGGGTAGGAAGGGGAAATTCAAGATAAAAGAATGCAACTGCTTTTCCCATCTCTGAGATTCTCTGATTCAGTAAAGCAGCAACAACTCAGAGCCAAACCACCCAGCTGAGTTTCCAGTGCCTTAAACTGAGTTCTTGGAGTAGAAATAGAATGTTGAATTTCATTTTATAAATTGTTCTTCCAGATTTGTATTGGAGACTTTAGCACACACGCTCACACCTGGCTGCCCGCCACCTTCTGCCATTGCAGATATGCTTTACAGGAAACCGTAAGTGAATCTGCTTTTGACGCTGGCAGCATCTTACTAAAATGCTTTTGCTGGCATCATGGAACAGAAGCAGAATTCAGCTGGGACCAATAATGAGGCTATTTAGAAAGTTCTGTCTTCCACCCCCGACAAGGCAGATGTGATGGGGATTTTTCCACTCTCATTTAGTCTGTGGTGGCCGAAATTAGTTCAAGGCCATCAAAAAATGTTTAGACCTTGAGAATTGAAACCCCAAGTCCCAGAAAGAAGACAAATCCTCTTTCTCCTATCTAGCAAAAGATAAAGGAACTCATCCCAGAGACTCTCAACACAGTGGGGTGTCACCTACTGTTCTGTAACAGACCTAGAAAAAGCAGAGTCAACAAGTTTGGACTCCATTAAAAATGTTTCTAGGTAGGGCTAGAGAGATAGCTCAGAGGTTAAGAGCACTGGCTGCTCTTACACCGGACCCAGGTTCTATTCCCAGTACCCACATGGTGGTCAACAACTCTCTGTAACTCTGGTTCCAGGGGATCCAACGCCCTCTTCTGACCTCCGCAGTCATTGCACAACACAGGTGCATTTACATGTATTTACACTCTTACACATAAGATAAAAACGATAGAGTATTTTTTAAATGTTTCTACGTAACATTTACAGTGGCTAGTGCTTTCCCCCTCACCTCCCAGATCATGTTATATTGAAACATCTTCTTTCACTCCTGTCATCACATTTTAAAATTCACAACTATTGTCCTATAAGGTAAGCATTTCATTGCTATATCCTGGCTTAATGGATGACTTGAGGTCCACAGATATTAACAGACATGAATGCAAGATTAACACCCAAACCTCTATAGTAACATTCTATTTCTGCATTATACTGCACAGGACTCTCACTGTAGTCCACAAGGCTGTATCAGCTGTTGCTTTTTTTGCTTTTTTTTTTTTTTTTTTTTTTTTTTTCCTCCCCTTTCGTCTAATAACAGCTCCTTTGATATTTTTTTTTCTCCACCCACCAAAAACCCCTCCACAAACTTTGTAAAAACAAACAAAAAGAAAATCGCCTGCCACTCTGGTTCATCGTAACTGACTTTGTCTATATGTTGATCCAGCCATCCAAATGCCCATCCACAAACTTTGTATCAAGCACAGATACAGAGATGAATCAGGACTTGTTTTTAACAAGTTAATAACCTTATAGAGGAGATAGACATAAAAACAAATAAACAATGAATAAAAGTAAGTGTGTAGACAGGTACAGTGGTATGTAAGTGGAGACTGGGTACACAGAGGAGGCGTGGCTATTTCTTCCTGAGGAGATCAGGGATGTTTTGTAACACTCATGTGTTCCATTATTCCTAGTCCCACAGTGACCTAGTTCAGTTCTCTGAATTTGTAGATTTGTTTGGATCTGACCTACACCATCTAGTTCTTGATTGTGTATTCTCTAATCTTGTTCTGTCCTTTCTCTCATAAGTAATCCTGGGCTCCCAAGTCTGGTTGTAAATGCTCAAGCATCCTGAACCATTCTCATATCCTCACTGCATTTCCCAAGGCCAGGTTGAGAACAGGACATTGTAAGTGCCAATGGACTGCTTAGAAATTTAAAAATATTCCGAAATCAAGCTGTGAACTCAAGGACATGTTAAGAGGGTATGGCTTTAGGAGAAGGAAAGAATGTGGATTTCCACTTAATTAGGTAACCCAGGATGGAGGACTACGTGTTAGTAGAGCATCCTTGCACTCTCAGATGTTTCTAGATTAGACTAAGGAGTTCCTTCTCTAAAGCATTAGTGAGAAGGAAGGTAGCTGCTGCAGAAACCCTGCTACTGAATATTAGGAGCACTAACTCCACACTTACTTGATAGATTTTAACTGAATGCAAATCTATTCTAGCTGTTCATTCAAGGACTCTAAGGATGAGCATAATCTGTCCTTGGTCTATATTTCAAAGCAATGATTTTACATACCTTGTCTCTCTCATAGCTGGTTGTAAGAATAGCATAATAAAAGGTAAATTTTGAATGATTATAATTAGTCAAGAAATAGCTGTTTATTACCTAATGTCTTCCTTGGTTTTGGGTGTAAATTGGTAACAATAACATTACCCATATTATAGAATTATTTGATATTGAGTGGATAATTATAAAAGCTAAGATAGTAACTGTCAAAGTAAATACCCAGTAGGTATCAGTAGACTCAGAACACACTTTAACAATGAAGTGGAGCTACCTATATCTTTCTGTGGCTTAAAAATAAGCAAAACATCTGTTTGAAAGCTTTGTCCAAGGTAAGTTGCATTGTTTATTATGAATTAGATATGAGCCTCATCCTCAAAGAGTTCAAGCTTAATAGCAGAAACAGACAGGAAAAATAAGACCATGCATGTATACATATTTGTCAGGAAAGAATGTCCTGTAAGTTTGTGTAGTTGGCTACAGATCTGCTGGTACACTTTGGCAGACCACTCATTGAAAATGTTAGCAGAAGAAGGGTGAGTGTTGATGGGTACTAATCAAGGAGGCAATGTGGTTAGATTCAAATTTTAGAAATGCCACATATAGAGTACATCAAAATTAGAGGTAATGATATGTTGATGATAAAAATCAAGGACAAGATCAAGATACAGGTTTATTTTCTAAGCCATCTCTGGGTACTCATGAAACCTCAATTATCGACCCGAGTGTCTCCACTCTTAATTGTACTCTGTGTTTCTTTAAGTAAAGAATGATTGGGAGGTAATTTAATTGTGAAAGTTTAAGATAGTTTTAAGTAGATAGGGAGCAGGGAGAATAAGCACTGTGATCCCGGCTGCTTGCCTATACAGTGGTAACAAGAGCTCCAGAACCCAAGTCTTCCGACTTCTAGTCCACTAACTGACCAGTGTAGTATTATTTAGATTGGACCAGACTGGTTTCCTCATTGTTCTCTGAGTTCCTCAGGGTAACCCAGGAGCTGCATAGCTCTTGATAGACATTCAGTGAAGTTCAATCTTCCCTTAACTGACAGCAACAGTATTTTTTTTATTTTTATATCAGGAATTTGCATAAGATTTTCTTAATTAAAAAAAGCACTTGATACAAAAAATATAAAATAAATCTTCTAGAGTTGCAAACTGATTAATGCTCCTATAGTGGAGTTATTCACTCTCCTTTTAGACTAAATTACACATACTTATATATATAAGATATATAGTATATATGTGTCCGTGTGTATATTTATGTACATATATACACATATATACAACCATATAAGTGCCCCGTGTTAAGTAATATTTAAAAGACACCATTAACTCTTTTAAGTACTCCTACCTCCTAGAGTTTCTCTGAAGTTCAGAGTGGGTTTCATAGGTCATGGGAATATGGGGAGATAGTGAATTCCCATACCAGGCTGTAATATCAACAGCATGCTCCTCTTTTCTGTCCTTCCATACCATCCAAGGCTGCTGAAATTCTCTGTGATGAAGCACCTCTCCAACTATGGAAGCGCAAATTCTGTGTGTAAATCCTCCGTGTTAGCATCATTAAATAAGACTGCATACAAACCACTCCTGACTCTGTCAGTAAAACATTGTTTCTGTTGAAATCCATCACCTCAGCTCAATGGATTTGTCCTGAGGAGAAGCTCATGCTTTAGAATTTCTTGTTTCAATCACTCGAGAAAAGACGTTGCCCCAATTTTACCTAAGTAAAATTTTATACCATGGGGAATATGACTTTGTGGGAAAGTGAATGCCATAAATTAATTCTGTCAAGTTATCCTCGGAATTCATCTATTTTCATGTATTTCTGAGAAGTTATATCTCAGCACACCATGTGAATATATTCATTGTACTTTAGCAAATATTTACCAAGCACCAACTACAGCAGCCACTGTGCTCAGCTAGAGTGAAACAAAGACAAATGAGTACAGTCCTTGCCCTTGAGTGCCTTGAAAGCAGCTGGGGAAGACAGACCTGTAAACAGTTGTGGTAATATTCTGGCATGAATTCTGTGGAAACAGGAAGAACAAGCTGCTGTAAAAGCTCAGATAATGAAGAGGCAAATTTTGCTTAGTAAGGTTGAGGCTTTAAAGGAGGAATGTGATTTTCCAGAGAGAGAAAGCATTCCAGAGAGAAGAATCGACAGAGCAAAGACATGAAGTAGAAAGACCTAGTGTTACTGAGGAATAGACTGTCACATCTAGAACTGTGTGTATCGTAAGGAATGCCCCAGAGGAGACTCCAACAAGAGCCACAGTGGAAAGAGCCTCAGCTATCAGACTTGATCTGAGAAATGAGGATTTTTGAAACAGAAGAGTAAACAGAACCTGAATAAACTATATAAAATTGACAATATCAACCTATAAAAATAATTTCATGTGTCAACCTAATGCAAAAATACTTAACATGTTTGGGTACTTATCAGTGTGTTATACCCTATAATACATACCTTACAGTGATGATCTTGTTATATCTTCCCAATCATTATTATTGTTCCCATTTTAAATAGGCTGTCCCTGAAGTTGATGAGAGTGCCTATGGATTTCACCAAGGTCCTGGCCTTGACTTTCAAAAACACATGTTTTCAATTATTTTAACCAAACAAGCCCAGTTACACATTTTATAAAAATGACCCTGGTAAGCAGGGTGTGGTGACACATGCCTTTAATCCCAGCACTCAAGAGGCAGAGGCAGGCAGATCTCTGTGAGTTCAAGGCCAACCTGGTCTACATAGTGAGTTCCAGGCCAGCTGGGGCTACAGGGAGACCCTGTCTCAAAAAGACCAAATAAATAAATAAATAAATAAGAACATACATACATACATACATACATACATACATACATACATACATAACTCTGGTAAACAGAATAGATATTGGAGGAAAATGATAGTAATCTGGCTCTTTGTTTGATGCAGATTTAATAATCTTTACTAGCAGCTTTATTTCCTTTTCTCCAACATTCTTACACCATAAAGTAAGGTGAAAACCTGAAAGCCTTAGGAGATAGCTCAGTAGTTAAAAGCATTTGCCACAAAAGCATGAGGACCAGGGTTCAAATCCCCAGAATCCACATAATGCTGGGCATGAGTAGCACATGTCTGAAATCTTAGACCTCCTGTGCAAAAATGGGAGGTGGAGATGAGAATCTCTGGAAGCTCATAGGCCAGCTAGCCTAGTGTACACAGTGCATAAACAACAAGACCCTATATCAAACAAAGTGGAAGGCAAGGACCCACGCTCAAAGAGGTCTTCTGACACCCATGCATGTGCCACGTGAATATGTATGCATACACACACACACACACACACACACAGAGAGAGAGAGAGAGAGAGAGAGAAAATGAGTTAACTTTACCAAAAATTTTGTTTATTAATTAAGTTACTTATTTATAGACCCTGCCATATTAGATCTGACTGAGACTTTAAGTCATTTAGCTTTGTTTTGTTGTTTGGTTGTTTTTTGTTGTTTTTTGTTTGTTTGCTTTCTTTTTCTTTCCTCAAGAAAATTCTGATACAGCAAGAAGTGACTTTTTTAAGCTCATAGAATTATTAGTGATAGAGATGGAACTGTTCTTGAGGTCTCCTGGTCCCTCCTCGATGTTCCCTAGTATAAATCTAAATGTATCTTACTTTCACAAAGATACATTGAGCACCTTGCACTAAAAAAGTTCTTCTACACATGTACAGTTTGTTTAGGTAGATAGTTCAGTTTAACTGTCTACTGATACCACACCCACATGTGAGATGTGGGAGAACAATCCATGTTCTGGCTCAGAGTGTCTTGGAATTGGCACTCATAGGTTCTAGGGTCTGATTTACTAATATATTTTCAGTAGTGAAGATGTCTGTTGAGATTGCTATACTAACTCTTGTGTGTTTTGTTTTCCTTCTTCCCATGTACCTGTAACAATAAAGAACTAATTTCAAACAGAAGTTTGTACATTATTTGAGTGGTGAAACCTTAACAATGTCATAAGAGTTTCAAAAGACTTGAACAAAATGGAAATGTTTTATGAATTGTTCATTTTTATTGAATTTTTGTGTGTTTCATTCAGAACATCTTAATCAACTTTATACACCCTTCTCCATTGGCAGCTGCCCATAGCCCCCTGACTGAAATCCATGCATTCTGTCATTTGTGTTAAGGCCTATCATGTCAAGTTAGTGTCCCCAAATGTCCTTTAGTGCAAGTTCATCCACTGAGGTTGAGTCAGCCTATCTAGAGTCCCTCCCTTTAAGAAGATCAGCTCTTCCTCACCCAGCAGTAATCAGCTGCCAATAATCCTTCAACTAAGATTTAGGCCTGCTGTCCATTTCTACAGTTCTATGCTGGGTTTTGTCTGCTTGAGTTTACATGGGTCTTATGCATGCTGACACCGTTGCTGTAGGTTCATATGAGAATGGTCATAGGAGCCCATGGGATTCTATTTCCATATGATCATGTACCTCCTCCCTGGCTCTTACAGCCTTTCCACCCCCTCTTCCACAATGAAAACTGACTGCTGGGTGGGTGGATTTTAATATAGGAGCCCTGTCCAGGGATTCACCTCTGTAGACTCTTATTCACTATGTTTTGACCATTTGTGACCTTTTGTGTTCCTGGCCCTCAGTTGTATGAGGGAGCTTCATTGATAAGAATTGAAAGATGCATTAGTGTTCTCTTCATTCCTTGTTCTATGTTCTGTGAGCCTTAGGTATACAGGTTGCATCAGAGATGTGCCTCAGGTTTGGGCAATTCACAGATAATCTCTGTGTATGACTATGTCTCTGTCTGTTGAAAAATAAGATCCTTTGATGGGTGGTGGCTGGGATTCTTGTCATCAAATTGAAGGATCCAGATCTCTAAGACCTGTGACCTCTCCAGCTATGTGTATTTGGTTAGAATTACAGTACCATACGTAAGTTTCCTCCCATTGAGTGGCCTTTAAGTTCAATTAGGTAGCTTTAATTATCCCCAAATGCCACTACTGCACCAATGTCATTTGCTGTGCCAGTCATTGATATGGTTATTAGGCCTTGAAGCTGGGCTTGGACCATCAATTGATGTTCTTACTTACCAGCTTGTATAGGGCCGTCCAAAGCAATGAGAGCTAGCCTTCAGGGGAGGAGGCTTCCAGGTCAGTTCCAGCTCCATTGCTCCAAATCCTGTGTCCAAGGTTTGTCCTGTCTTCAGCAATAGGGTCTTACCTTCAAGTTCTAGGAGGCAATTAAGGGCTGTGGTAGTAACCTGTGTAATTCGGGGAGTCTCTTGGATTACCCTGACCCACAACTCAAAGGAAGGTTTCTTCTGTTTGGCACTGTTTCTTGTTACGTAGCGTTCAGCTATATGCACAGACTCATGTAGAAATATTGTTTGTGTAATTTTTCAGTAGGTTTTTGGACTAATACAATTCCCTCTGGTTTTTCTTTTTTATACTAGCTAGGCATTATATATGTTTCCTATCTCTCTCCCTATCTAACCCTCCTTCTACACCCTCTCCATTTAAAATATTCGATTTTCCCCATTTCTCCTTTCATAATTCCTGTCTCCTATGTTCCCACCTCTCATGAGATCCTTCTTCCCCTTACCCCCGTAGTTCTTTGTATAACTATCCCTCTCCCCCTTCCATTTAAATACCCCCACTTTTATCCATTTCTCTCTTAGTAACACCTATCTCCTACTGTTCTTCTTTCTCGGGTTCCTTCTTTTAACTTTCTGGTTACTTTCCATTTTCCTGGTTCCTGCAGTTATATCAGGATATATATTCACATACGAGGATTTGGTGCTAGGATCCACAAATGAAGGAAAACATACGGCATTTATTTTCCTGAATCTGTGCTACTTAGTGTAACAGTTTCTAGTTCCATTTACTGCAAACTTCATTATTTCATCTTTCTTTCTGCTGACTAGAACTCCATTGTGTAAAAGTACCACATTTTTGATATCCACTCCTCTGTTGAAGGATACTTCAGTTGTTTCCATCTCTTAACTATTGTGAAAAGAGAAGCAACAAACATGGTTGTACAAGTATTTCTGCAATAGTCCTTTGGGTATATGGCAACGGGTGGTATAACCAGGTCATATGGTAGGTTCATCTTTAGATTTTTAAGAGCTCTCTCTGTTTGTATCTTTAACCCATCTTTTAATTGGGTCATTTTCTTTCTTTCTTCTTTGTTTTTTGAGTTCTTTATATATTCTGGATGTTAAACCTCTGTCAGATGTGTCACTGGTAAAGATTTTCTCCCACTCTGTGAGTTTTCTCTTCGCTATCTTGTTTCTTTTGCTATACAGAAGCTTTTTAGTTTAATGAGGTCCCATGTGTTGATTGATAACCTTAATTCCTGAGCAACTCTGTCTGAGTTAGAAAGGCCTTTCCTACACCTGTATCTTGTAGATTATTGCCGATAGTTTTTTCCAATAGTTTCAGAGTTTCAGGTTTCACATTGAGGTCTTTGATCCATTTGGAGTTGACTTTTGTGCAAGGTGAAAGGTAAGGCTCTAGTTTTATTCTTTTGCAGGTGGGGATCCAGTTTTGCCAGCACCATTTGTTGAAGATGCTGTCTTTCCTCCACTGTGTGTTCTTGGCCCCTTTGTCAAATATCAGGTGCCTGAAATTGCACGTATTCATGTTTGGGTCTTCAATTATTGTTCATTGATCCATGTGTCTATTTTTGTGCCAGTACTATGTTGTTTTACACTATAACTCTGTAATATAGTTTGAAATATGATGTAATAACCCCCCCAGTATTACTCTTTGTGCTCAGGGTTGCTTTGCCTATCCAGGGTCTTTTGTGCTTCAACATGAATTTTAGGATTTTTTCCTAATTCTGCAAAATATGTCATGATTAATTCTTCCAGTTCATGAGCACTGGAGGTCCTTCCATCTTCTGATGTCTTCCTCAATCTTTTTCTTTAAAGATTTAAATTTTTCATTGTACAGATGTTTAATATCTTTGATCAGGTTTATTCTGGGATTTTTTTGAGGCTATTATGAATGGGAGAGTTTCCATGAAGTCTTTCTCTTTCTCCAATTGCTTGTTATTGTATATAAAAAGGCTACTTATTTTGTAGATTAATTTTGTAACCTGCCACTTTACTGAAAGTGTCAATCAGTTCTAAGAGTTTTTTGGTGGAATTTTGGGGATCTCTTGGGTACAGTATCATAGCATCTGCAAATAGTGATAATTTGACTTCTTTTCCATTTAGTACTCCTTTAATTTCCCTCTCTTTTCATATTGGTCTAGCAAGAGTTTCAAGCACTATGTTGAAAAGGAGTGGAGATAGTGGACATCTTTGTCTGGTTCCTGATTTTAATGAAAATGCTTCCAGTTTTCCTCCATTTAGAATGATGTTGGTATTGGGTTTGTTGTATATAGCTTTAATTATGTTGAGGTATGTTCCCTCCAGTTCAATTCCCTTTAGAATTTTTATCATGAATGCATGTTGAATTTTGTCGAAGACCTTTTCTGTATTGATTGAGATGACCGTGTGATTTTTGTCTTTTGAGTTCATTCATACAATTTTTCACGTTTATTGATTTACATATATTGAACCATCCTTATATCTCTGGAATAAAGCCTAGTTGATCATGGTAGATGATCTTTTTGATGTCTGTCTGTATGTGGTTTGCAAGTATTTTGTTGAGAATTTTTACATCTATGTCCATTAAGGATATGGGGCTATGGTTTTCTTTTTTGGTTGTATTTTTACCTGGTTTTGGTATTAGAATGAGGTTGGCTTCATAGAAGGAATTTGGGAGTTCTCTGTTTCTATATTTTTGAATAATTCAAGTAGTCTTGGTTGTAAATCTTCTTTAAACATCTGGTAGACTTCTGCTGTAAATATATCTGGCCCTGGGCTTTTTTACTCAAGAGATTTTGTATTACTGTTTCAATTTCCTTATATTTTGTGGGTTTGTTTAAACTGTTGATCTCTTCTTGGTTTAGCTTTGGTGAGTTTCAGACCTTTAGATATCCATCCATTTCTTTTAGGTTTTCAAGTGTAACGGAGTATAGGTTTTAAAGTATTCCCTTACAGTGTTCTGGATCTTTCTGGTGTCTGTTGTCATGTTTCCCCTTTCATCTCTGATTTTGTTGACTTGGAGTTGCTCTTTCTTTCGACTAACTTGGCTAAGAGTCTCTCTATCTGGTTTATCTTATCAAAGAACCGGCTCTTGGATTCATTGATTATTTGTATTGTTTTCATTATTTCTATTTCATTAATTTCTGCTCTGATTTTTGTTATTCCTTCTTGTCTGTTGGGTTTGGGTTTCATTTGCTGTTGCCTTTCAAGAGCTTGGGTTGAAATGTTAGGTCATTTATTTGTGTTCTTTCTGATTTTTTAGTGTAGGCCCTTAGAGCTGTAGACTTCCCTCTTAGGAATGTTTTTAAAGTGTCCCAGAGGTTTCGTTGTGTTGTACTCTCATTTTTGTTTAGTTCTAGGAATACTTTTATTTCTTTATTAATTTCTTCTTTAACCCATGCATTGTTCAGGAGTGTGTGATTAAATAAATCTCCATTAGTTCATGTAGTTATTAGGGCTTCTTTTGGTGTTGATTTTAAGCTTTATTGCATTGTGATCTGATAAAATGCATGAAATTATTTCAGTTTCTTATGTTTGTTTAAGGTTTTCTTGTGCTCTAGTAGAGGTCAATTTTAGAGAAAGTTCCATGGGGTGCTGAATAGAAAAAGTATTCTTTGGTGCTTGGGTTGAATATTCAGTAGATGTCTGTTAGGCCCATTTGATGTATGATATCATTTAATTCAGATGTCTCTCTGTTTATTCTTTGTCAGGTTGACCTGTGTAATAGAGACAGTGGAGGTACTGAAGTTCCCTGCTATTACGGAGTTGGAGTTAATCTGTGTTTTAAAGTCCTGTAGTACTGCTTTTATGAAATTGGGTGCACCAGAGTTTGATGCATACATGTTCATGATTTTAATATATTCTTGATCAGTTCTTCTTTGATCAGAATGAAGTGACTGTCTTTATCTCTTCTGATTAGTCAGATATTAGAATTGCAACCCCTGCTTGTTTCTTAGTGTCATTTGCCTGTCTTTGAAGGAGAGACGGGTTTCTTGCAGACAAGAAAAGGATGGATTTTGTTTCTTAATCCATTCAACTACCCTGTGTCTTTTGACTGGGGAGTGCAATCCATTGATATTTAAAGTTATTGTTGAAAGCTGTGTATTGATTGCCATCGTTTTAATTTGCTTGCATTCTTGATCTAATTTTGTGTTTCCACAATCATGCCTTCATTCACTTTCTTTCTGTTGCCCCCTCAGTGTAGTTGTTCCTTTTTCCATTCTTTGTATGGCTTCAAGTACTCTCTCAAGAGCTGGTTTTGTGGACATGTATTCTTTCAGGCTATTCATGTCATGGAACATTTTTCTTTCCCCTTCAAGTATAATAGACATTTTTGTTGGGTAAAGTATTCTGGGTTGGCATCTACGGTCATTTAGAGCTGGGGACACTTTGGTCCAGGCTCTTCTGGCTTTCATGGTTTTCAATGGTCAGATGTATTCTGATGGGTTTTCCTTATGTGTGAGTTTTTGTTTTTCTTTTGCAGCTTTCAGTATTTTCTCTTTATTCTGTACATTTAGTGATGTGCTGTGAGGAGTTTCTTTTCTAGTTCTACTTGGTGTTCTATATGCTTCTTGTATTCGTATGGACATGTGTTTCCTTAATTTTAGGAAATTTCCTTCTACAATCCTGTCGAAGATCTAGTCCATACCTTTAAGCTGAGATTCTTCTCCTTCCTCTAGGCCTGTGATGCATAAATTTGGTGTCTCAGTGGTGCCCCATGTTTCCTACATATTCCATTCCTATGTTTTCAATTTTTTTCATAGTCTTTTCTTGAGCAGACCAATCCTTCAGCTTTATTGTCTTGACTTGATGTTCTGTTTTCCATGTCATTCATTCTTGCAGTGAGGCCTTCTGTTGTTTCAAGTTGGCTTTCTGAGTGTTTCACTTCCTTCCTCATTTCAGCCTGAATTTTCTTCAATATTTCTATCTCTTTTGTGAATTTAGTCAGAAGTTTATCCCTGTCTTCTTTTAGTCCTTTGATTTGTTTGTGTGTTCTTTAAATTCGTTGACTTCTTTGATCATGTTTGTGATTGTTCTTTTAAATTCTGTGTCCTGGGTTATCTCTAGGGGGTTCTCCTTGTAGAATTCTTCTATAGGACTGGTGATGTTTAGTGGGAGCATATTATTTTGGTTTTCCTTATTATTAATTTTCCATTATGATATTGGCATGTGCATTTCTTTTGTTGTTTGTAAATCTGGTATGAAACTCAATCCTTCCTTTGTCGAGTTGAGATATGCTTCTGTTTATATTATTGGTGTGGTATGTAAAGCTGGTTGGTCTATACTTCAGGTTTTTTTGAGTTTATATTGGAAGGACCAGATGGCTTCAGTCCAGCTACTCAGGAGCTCCCACAGAGGCCCAAGTCAGGCACCAGTCAGGTACTCTCAGGCTTCCTCCTAGTGTCTGGGCCCCTACTAATGAACAGTCACAGCACAATTTGGGAAGCTCACTAAGCGGAGCTTAGGTGCTCTCAGGCAGTCTGCAAAGGTCTGGACCCCTACTGAAGAGCAGAGAAGCCTAGCCCTGGGATGGTCAGATGAACTGCAGGCGGTCCCAAAGTAGGGGAATGTGCACGGTTGCATTTGGGAAGCTCACTACCATGCAGAGGCTGGATCCAGGCACTCTTAGGCAGTCTGCTCACAGAAACGAAAGTTTTATTGCTATACGTAACACATATGACACACATTTAGATTCACAGTATTTTTTAAGGCTAAGAATATTTAAAAGCGTTGTCATGTCACTTCAGTGGCAATGCACAAGCAATCAACTGTGATGGGCATTTGATTACTCTATTCTTTATTTTGTGGATAAAGAAGCGAGCAAGGTAAGTCTCAAGTAATAAAGTCAGTAAGTTGTAGTTTGGGGTTAATTTGGTATACTTTTACATTTTATTTTTAACTTTGCACAGAACCTTAGATTATATGTTACATTGTAAAATCCTGATGTAGATTTTAACACTGTGACTGTAGCTATTTGTTCTTCTCAAGAAAGGAGTGATACTGAACAGCCAAATAGTCGGTGTCAATTTTAAAAGAATATACGTAAGCGTAATTTCCATAATAACTCAGAGTTAATGGTAACTTGATATCTCTTTAAGTTGTGTATTTAAGAATAATTTCAAAGTAGGACCAGGGTTTTTCTAGGGACTGAATTTTTGAAGGCCAGTATCATTTTGGTTCCCACATAATATAAAGGAAGGTTTACATGTAGTAGGAATTTGCAGCAAACAATGCTGTGGGGGGCTATAATGTTAAAACCTGTTCAAAAACCTTACATTAAAAAAATACTCATATTCATTAATGATGTGATCCTTTTCAAGAAGATGAACTTGAAGCTGCTGTTGCTAAGGGGTTGCTAAGGCAAATGAGCTACTCAGCACTAATGTGTAACTTTACTCTTTTGCTTAGAGATAGTAAAATCATCCCCAGCTTCAGCATCAGAGAGGGAGGAAAAGTAAAAAGGGTCAAGTGGAGACTTTCCTCTTTCTGAAAGTTGCCTAGGATGCCCCTCTCTTCTCACTTTTCTTGACCTCTCATAGAGAAAAGAAGCAATTTCTCTGGGTTGTAAGGGCAAACTAGGTGGCTTGTCAGGGCAGAGGTCTATGAAAGCAGAATATTCCCAGGTGAGGCACAAAGGTGGTGCCTCATCATTGAGAGAAAAGCAGTCATGGATGGCTGAGCTAATACTTCTACTAGTGACTGATCTCAACAAGGGTTTCTTTTTCTTCTAATAATCCAACACTGACAGTGACTCAATAAATAGAATTATACATTAGTGCATAAAGTACCACAGAAATAATTGTACCCTGAGCATTTTTCTCAAAAGTTTGTCTAAAATATTTGGAATCAATAATTTATGTTCTTTTCTTGAGTGTCCACTGTATCCCAAGTACTGATTTTTTGTGTGCCAGGATTATAAGGAAATAACATACAATCTCTTTTATGTAAGCTCACAGTACAGCATACAAGTAACGATAGACTATAATGCATTGAGTACAGTCTGTAATAGAATTGCTAAAAGATTTTTGAAGTTTAAAATTATATTCACAGTTGAATTTTTGATAGCTAAATTTTAGAAAATATTTGGAAAGATAAATGTCTTAGGGTCTTAGTAGACGTGCAAAGATCAGACACTTTCTAATCTACTTCCAATGATCACAAAGCACATGCACAAAATAGCTATTGGTGAACTGCGATCTCCATAATTCCCACAGGTCAGGGCACTGTCATCACTTGGTGGCAGAATACTGAAATTTCAGGCCAAGATTAGGTGGATTTTTTGTGGTGATGGTGGTGGTGGTTTTTACTGTTTTAAATGTCAGTAGATGTCAAAGACGTTACTCCAAATGTTGTTTTTAAGTGTGAAATAATGAGAATAATACTCGTTTCTTCAGAGCTATACTTTTAAATGTAAAGTACCACATTACAGTAAAGTGTGTGGACTGAGTTTGAACATATGTTAAAAATGAACCTGAAATTTGGTCCTTAATAGTCATGTGAGACTAAGAAAACCACTTCAATGTTCTGATCTTTTCTCTCTCTGTTGGAAGCCTCAGAGTTGTGATATTGGCACTTATAGGCAAAGCACTTCATGCAGTTCTTGACACACAGTGGATGCTCAGTAACTATATTGTTCTTTTTGTAACAGTACTTCTAAATAAGGGTCTATGCTCACAGTCATTGTAGCATACTATTCCTCTGTTTATTAAGTAAAAATAAGAGAGGTCAGTATAAATTCAGAGGATTCCTTGGAAGAGATCTACTTAGAATAAGCTGGCCATTAATATTGTTTTGCAACTCCCTTCCACTACTTTTGTTCTTACATGAAATATTCTAACTTTTCTGGCCAAATTTTATCATTCTTAGAAACTAGCCTCAAATACAATCTCTCACAGGGCTGGAAAGATGGCTCAGTGGTTCAGAACAAAGGCCATTCTTGCAGAGCACCTGAGTCCAGTTCCCATCACCCACATAGCATCTCACAACCATCTGTAACTCCAGTTTTAGGGGATCTTATGCCTTCTTCTAGCCTCCAAATGCACCAGACACTCACATGGTACACATACATACATGCAGTCAAAACATTCATACATATAAAATGAAAAGATCTCCCACGAACACTATCACTCCACAAGACCTTATCACCATCAATTATAACACCTAAGGTTTGATGCTGTTCTTTCACAATCTTCCTTACACTGTCAGGATTCATACATAAAAATGAAAGCTCTTCCCCAGAAGGATTGCAGGTTCCTTGAAGGTGGGAACTGTGGTTTGCATTCCTTTTTTGTTGTTGTTGCTTACACCAATAATTTAGCACTAAACTTAACCCACAAGGCTAAATAAATGTTTATCTACAGCTAGCATTTTTTCATAAGAACTAGAACAGAACATTCAACCTTTGTTACTATTTAGTCTTATTGTACTCTGTTTGGAGAGCTTTTATATCGTATTTTTCTCAACAAGATTGGCTTCTTTTGAAGCCATTACTAATTTATGAATTGCCCCCGTTCTCTATATTAGCAATAAGAGCTGCCGCATAGAATACTTCCAAGCCTACATCTGTTTTAATCCTGACAACAAACTTTAAAGAAAGGACTGTGCCTGTTTACAGATGATGAGACTAAGACTTATGAAGTTTGGGGTGTCTTTGTACCCTAAGGAATTGTTCATCAAACCCTAGTTGAATTAAATGAAATGGGTCTTGGTATGTGTGTGGCTATTGATCTTCCTTCATTCTCTATACTTGAGTACTGTCCAAAAATGAGAACATAGAAGTTAATTCAACCAGTGTTCACTGAGTTCTTCTAAGTACGGAAGAAGAAAAAAGAAGGGGGCTTGGGGACTCAACTAACTACTCACTTTGCCTTTTAGGGAATTTTTGCTTCGGGGCTTTAATCCTTTGTATCTACCCATTCTAAACTTACAGTCTGGTCATGTTGATGGATTAAATGAGATATCTGGAGGCCATACCAAGTTAAAAACACACTGCAAGGAAATATGTTGGTCTTTTTAACCGAGAACAATGCCTTCCACCTTCTCTTTCACACTCATCCAACAAATATTTTACTAGGCATATTATTCTACAGTGCAAGGCAGGACAGATCTTCCTTTCAGATAAGGAAGACATCTTTCTAGAAATGTGTTTAAATTTAGCAACTCTCACTACTGTGTGGTTTGGTGATATTGTGCATACCAGGTGTCTAGAACAGTGTTCAGTGTACAGTAGACTTCTAGTAAAATATAGTGCATTTCAGTTCATTTAAAAACCCTATTATTCTTTATTCTTCCCCTCTCTCTCCTTCTTTCTCTCTTCCCCCTTACCACCCTCCTCTTCCTCACTCTTTCTAAACATGCAATTTTCTTACCTTTTATAATACAACTATTTCTTTATTGGTTATGCAATATAAATAAGTCCAGAAATCTTGATAACCCATCTTGAATTAGTTTCAAAATTGTATTGAACTGATTAAACATTATATCATTTAAGAGTCTGAATAGCTACTCTATATTTCATCTGCTAGGTATGCTTAAGGGTTTTTAATTTAAATTTAGACAAGGATTTTTTTGTTGCTTTGTTTTTATTTTTAGTAGTGCTGTTTTGAGCTAATATAAAAAGTTCTCAAATCACTAAATACAGGGATCTTCAGGAAAACCCCTGTGTTTTTGCATTGATCCTCAGAGTTTTCATGTGTTTTGATGAAGAATATATTGGTGAAAAGTCCAGACGGTTACTCCACATAAATTAGGTAGCTTGAGTATTAAATGTATATGTACTTTTGGAGAATTTTCTAAATAAGGCAATCTTCTTATCTTTAAATTTATTTTCCAGAAAGATACCTCTTACTTTAAGAGTATAGTCCAAAGCAAATTTGATTCTGGAAAGAAACCTACTTTCAGATTCTGCTCCAGCATAAGGCTTAGGAAAGTGAAAGATGAGGCCCAAATCCACTCTGGTCAGTTTACCTGCACAGGTGAACTCTCGGCAATTCAAGTAGACTAGACATCCATTTGTCATGTGTCCCCACACAGGAGCTCATTTTTCATAGTCTGTAGTGGATGTGCTACTTAGGAAGGAGAAAGGTATCAAACAGTCAGGTCGTATGTCTCCAAGAGAATGTCCGACTTTCTGATCCTCCGCAGACTACATGTCAGCCTGGTGCGTCTTTCTAGCCTCGGTGGTATGTTTCCATTTTTCAATAAGACTGTTTTAATGTCTCTACAAGGGAGAAAGAAGACAAAAACCAACATCTCAGTCCAACCAAGGAAATTTAAGCTTTATATTTTATCAAAGCTTTTTAAATATAGTATACCATTGTCTGAGCAGACTGATCATATTTTCTATAAAGAAAGAAATACCAGCAGTTTATTTTTCAAGGAAAGGATGAAAAGAAACTGAACCACAGAAAAATGTCAGGCCGCAGTCACTGATGATGCTGTTTAAATGGTACACAATAATCACATTAGAGCAGAGCACATGGAATTCCGGATTTCTGCATGACAGAAAGTGTGTGTGTGTGTGTGTGTGTGTGTGTGTGTGTGTGTGTGATTCTACCTTCCTTCCCCATTTGCTGATTCAATAATTGAGGAGCAAGAAGAGGTAATCCAGATAGCTGGAACAGGAAGAAAGGGTCTGCAGCTGTGCTCTCCGAGGGGCTGGTGTGAAGAGAGGCACAGACTGACTTGGAGTTTTGTGTGTTGCACGTGAATGCTCTGGAACTGCCCTAATAGACTGAAAATGAGCCAGCTACAGTCATATGGAACAGGTCTGTTTAGCCACATCTCTTGGTAGCATGGCAGATGGTAGACCGTCAATGGGTGGTATTGATTGGCTAGATTAGCCTTAGGGTACCAAGACTATGGGTCCTTAAAAACCTGCTTCATCTTCTTTTCCTTTGTGCAGCGATGTACAGTAGTGGTTTTCTTTTTGATGCCCCACTGCACCCCCTGACCCCTAGTATCTCCTCTTCCCTTTTTCAAATCTAAACTCTTCCTTGATAATCAAGATAGAAAGGTTACCTTGAGATAAACACTCTTTAAATGATCACCAAGGCAAGAAAACTCGAGAATATTTTATTTACTAGGCTGATTACATTTTAATGTTTGAAGAAAGCGACATTTTTTAATTAGTGTTTAAGACATATGGTGAGTGTACAAATTAGCTTGTTTCATACACCCAGAATTTGATGAGAGCAACTCCTCTTTCTCACTCCCCAGTTAAAAATTGTCACTTGAAACTTAATATATGCAAGGAGGTTAAATGGTATTAAATGGTGCCGGCTTGATTTAAAGATAAAGGAAACAGTCATACATAGCTAAATGTTGCCTGGGTGGACTGGAAAAATACTAGAATTGGCATCTGTGTTTGCAAAAGATATGGAAGTTCAGTGCTTTAATTTTGTTCAGCCAAGAAAACAAAATGCCAGGTATTAGTCCATGTTGGTTTCTGTTGTAGACGCATGGGTACACAAAATGGTATGTGTATGCTTTGCAATTAATAAGATTCTTCTTAAGATCCAGCCATGTAATGGTACAAGTGCTGTAATGTTTGCTCATGTGGTTGTATATCCTCATAACACCCCCTTCTCTCAGCTTAGGGCATTCTCTTCATTCTTGGCAAAGGAACAGATTAATTGGAATAGAGTGGCATAAAGGAGGTGCCAAGTTAGGTACACATCCAAAATAATGACCAGCAGAAATGCTCCACTTCGATGCAGATCTTGAGAGAAAAGAGTCATTCTTGGTAGAGATATGTGCTTGGTTTACTCTTGTGATTGTTTATAACTATTCATGTAATTATGTGTTTAAAAGTGATACTTCAGTCTTGCTTTTGCTCCTCTTTTTCCAGAGTCTTTAGTTGTAAGCTTTTGGCCATTTCTTATCAGTTGAAGCTATATTTTAAAAACCTAATAATGTGTTGCTCAGAAGAAAAGTTGCACCTTTAGCTTTTGCTGTCATGTTGTGTGATTCATGCACATGGCATGCACACTTCTAAATCTAGTTTTCATCATTTGTGAATATTTCTCTCGTTTTTCAAAAAGAAAATATTTTCATGGAGTTTTTTCTCCTTTTCTCCAAGTTCATTGTATTTTTCTTATTCATCCTTTGCTGGATGTAAGAAAACTTGCATATACTTTGTTTTCCACAGTTATTACAATTGTTTGGTAGTATTTTGTTTTGTTGTTTCCTTGCTTTAAGTCAAGAGGAGGAATTTTATTTATTCACTTAGACATGATGCAGCCAGAGACAAGCTTACCTGTTAGGGTGCTCAGATTTCTCATGTCACATCCTGTACCCAAAAGCAATTCCAAGGAGAAATACACACACACGCACCCATACACGCACACACGTGCACACATACACAGATCTTTTAAGATGGTTCATTTCAATCTGTGCATTCTACCCACCTGCTGGTTATATAGTGAACTGTTACTTTAAAGAGTAGTTTAAACACCAGCCATGTTTAGGGCAGGCTGCTCTGGCAAAGAGAACAGTACATGTAACAGGAGTCTACTGTGTGAGATGACAGTAAAACTCAGCTCACTGACTAGAGGTTTTAACGTACGAACTCTAGGGGGATAATGTATTGACTGTTTCCTGGTGCGCAAGAAAATTGAAGAACCCTTTGCAGACGGGGTGCTTTGCAAAGGATTCTATCTGTTTCTCTTAAAACAAAATCTGTGGCAAGATGTTTGAAATCAGCAGGACGCTTAATGCTGCTTTGTTAAATAATGAGGTAATATTTTGTCACTTTTTTTCTGGGCAGCATCTGTTTTTAACACCCCCCCTTCATTCTTTTTTTCTTTCTTTCTTTCTCTTTTCCTTTTTTCCCCCGTCTCTCTGCTTCATAGAAGTCAAGGAAATATAATTCGTATTTCCTTTTCTGTTCCATGTTTTCGGCGCTTTGGGAGAATTTGGTTGTCTGTTTTTCTTTGCACTTTCAGCCGGCTGCTGTTTCCTAGCCCATTGTGCCACGTAAAGCTTCTCCACTGCGCGGAGTAGGTAGTTATTAACGCTGAATCGGCTTCTGGTACAGTCCATCTGGACTCCGTGTGGGAAAGCTGGCTGCCGGCAACTGATGCTGAGATATCTGCAACCTTTGGGATGCGTATGTGGTGGCGAAGGGCTGACTGATATGAGATCACTTCTTTTAAGGGAAATTGTCATTAATGAGTCAAGAAGCTGCTCATTTATGGTAAGAGGGATACAGCGACACTGGCAGCCCCACAGCGCTGGAATATCATTTTTAGGTTGCCTTAGCTGCTTGAGTGAGACAAGTTTTTTCCTGTGGTGGTAGATTGTGGCAGAAAAAGAAAATCACGCATGACTGGGAGACTTGCCTGCCTGATTCTTGAGATGATATATTGAGAATCTGTTGCTTTACAAATGTCACAGCACTGATGTAGCGGTCAGCCCCTCACTCCGAAAGATGTATAGTACTATTGGAAATGCAATAATAGGTTGACTTTTCCCAACAATGGGATTCTGCCTTTGTCTTTAGAGAAAAGGCCTCTGAGGACATTTGTGCATTTGTTTGAGGATTCCTTTGAAAGACTTTAGAGTGGAGGTTTTTGCAGAAGTGATCAATAGACAAAGTGCCTGGATTTTTTTTTTTTTAGCCTACCAAAACCAGCTAAGTGTTTAGACTATAATATACAATCACTATTTCAGAAAAGTGGCTGGACTATCTATCTTTGGGTATACATAATGTTAATTTGTGGCTCAATAAGTATACTGAGTTTAGTGTGGATGAGAAAAAAGGCATTTTAAAAGTTTCATCTTTTCTAACCTGCAGATAAATATCAAGTAAATATTTCGTTCCAAGAACTGGTTTTATTTGTGTGATTGTCAGCATTGTGTCAATATTTACTTTTTGCAATATTTTGATATTGATAAGATTACATTGAGGAGTTTCTGCTGTTGATCTGGGGCACACCTACTATCCTGTGTGTATACACCAAGCCATTTAGAGCATTTAACCTGTGAATTCATCTTTAGTGTACAGTTCAGAGGATATTGTGGTACCACTGTGAATCACAGCACTCTAAAGAAGTTATTTTAGAACTTTACTTCATTCGGTATTGTTCCACATAAAGAGCTGAGTGTAGCTTTCACATTTCTACTTTATTTCATGTCATCTCATTTCTAATAGCTGAGCTTATTTATATTTATGTGTAAGAATTTCTATAATGTATCCAACATGAATTGCTTTTCGATGTATCTCTATTTTTATAGTGTACGCACACTATATGTGTGTTTATTGTATATATTCATTAAACAATATCTTAGAGAGAACAGTTTTGACCTCTAAAATTTTTTCTTTTCTAGTAATTTTTCACAAACTCATTTACTCTTAGACTTCGAAGCCCAGAAATTAACACATTTTGACCTGTATTTCTGCTTTTCTGGTCTTATCGCTCTGTCAGCTTCAGCTAGATTAAAGACGGTGTTGAATTGTGTTTTTTAGTAATATTTGTTGCCTTTGTACATTTATTGAAAAATAAACTGATTAGCTTATGAATCAAATGAGTAGGGATATTAGCCTTCTTCATGGGTGTGAGGTATAAACTCAGGAAGCCACTTTAAAACCCCAAGCCAGAACAAAGATAATTTCAAAGATAATACTGAAAGCTTGGTAATATAGAGGTTATGAAATGTATCACATACATAGACAGTCTATATACATCACACACACTTGCTAAGTGTCTGAGGCCAAAGAGGTATGGAAGGAATTAGGTGGGAAGTAAAACCTCCTGTTTGTTAAGCACGATGAATGTTCTTCACAGGTAATGAAATAAGGCCATTTTATTTGAGAAATATGTTTTGCCTTAACAGCAGTAGAGAAAGAAAAGGGGAATATGTTTTAGTCCATTTTTAAAAATTCAGAGCATGCCCCTATCCAAGTTGAGAAGTAAATTCATTTAAATAAATCATTCATCATTCTCTGTTTTGAAAAGCTCAGACAGAAGGCAGAAAGATAGAGGCTGACAGCTGCCTCCTCCTCCCTCCAGATTTTTTTTCTTTTTTGTTTATTAGGAAATAGTTTCCTGAAGCAAACTTGGGTGAACCTAAGTTCACAGAGCAAACTTAATCCCAATCTTGCATGCTTTTGAAATATTGAACATGTTAGCTGCAAAAGAAGCATTACTTTAAAAAATAAGCAATCCTGAGAAATGATAAAGTTAAAACGTGGAAGTATTAGCACATTAAAGTGCTTTCATTGTATCTTTAAGCCTAGAGGCAGGTCATTAAATATGCATTTCGCTAGAAAGCAACTGTCAAGAAAGATGTGGTAGTTGAAAATATTCTACACTGAAAAGCCCTGCCCAGAGGGATGGGCTCCTGTATCCCCCAGGACTGGGGAGGAAGGGCAGTCCCAAGTGGAGGTTTTCAGTCCTCTGGTGACCTACAGTTGTGGCAGTACTTTTGAACTAGGAGGAGGTAAAAGGTAAAAATACAAGTATGGCTGTTGTTGCTTCAGCCGGGCTTTAATTACCAGACACAAGAAGCAGTTCAGAAATCTGGTCTCTGTTGGTGTAGAGGTCACCGAATCATTAACATCGTCAATCTGGCAGTAGCTAATTTAAATAGCACCTGATGTTGCAACGCCTCCCTTCGTTCCCCCAGCCAATCAGATTCTGGCTTTGGCTGACAGATGGTCCCATAAATGGATGTAAAAAGGGGAAGCTCCGAGCCGATTTCAGCACGGCTCTGTTCAGTTGTTCTTAGCTGCATCCTAGAATCAGGGGTTTCGGCTCACTGTTCCCTTCCTTTCTGCCTTCCTTCCTTCTTTTTCTTTCTGCCTTTCTTTCCCTGCCCCACCCCCTCCCAATAATTGATTTACTTTACAGTCATCCACACTGTGTTTTGTGGATCTTCAGAGATTAGATAGATAGATAGATAGATAGATAGATAGATAGATAGATAACAATAGTAGTCATTTTTAAAACATATTCTGAAAGCTTTGCAAATTTTAAGAGAAGAGTCGAAGCTCTACGAGATCCAATATTTGCCAATAAGAATGGTTATGGTAGGTATGACTGGGTTTATAATCTCTTGTTTGCATTGCTGGAAGAAAGACAAGCAACCCTTGACCAGTCTTATGCTTGCACAAGAGTTTAGTTTCTGCCGCTGTGTGTTTCCTACATTTACTATCTCTTTTGTGTAGTGCGATTAGGTCCTTTTATTGAAAAGCAGTGGAGAGAGAGACTGTCATTTTTAACAGGCCGTTGTCAGTTTTCCCTTCCACATAAAAGCAGAGGGTGGGGGGTGGGTTGAACTAATTGCTGGTTTGTTGAAAGAGATTCTATTACTTGAGACCATCATGGGAAAAGAAAGGGTTTTTCTTTTTGTAAGATAGACAAGGTTTGTCTACATGCCTGGGTTTTGTGGGGTTTGGGGCGGATGCAGCAGGCTTAGGAATCTCTCCATTTCCATGCTGGAAATTTAAACCTCAAGAGGCAGCTCCTGGATGCTGAACGTTGAGATGGGCAGTTGTGTTTTGGGGGACTGCGCAGTCAAAACAGCAAAGAGAGTGATTTATTTGGGCTTCAGTAAATGCTGCATCTTGTATTTCAAAGAGTTTCCTGTCATGACCTCATAAAAAAGAGGAGGCGGCTTGTATGTGTAGCGGTGCCTGGCGTGTTGAGTTGTTGCTTCCTTCTCTGGGCAGCGGCTCTGTAAGAAGGAATGTCAGCTTTTACATAACGCTCCTTTCCGCTTTTGACACACTCTGTGAGGGTCCATCTTCTTCTGATCACAGATGGAGTGGAATGGCTTGAAGATGGTAAGTGAAAAGAGGAAGGCAGCTTGGAGGTTCCAGCCGTTGTGTGTGTGTGTGTGTGTGTGTGTGTGTGTGTGTGTGTGAGGATGGTAGACTGCATTGTAAATCACTGTTCTGATTGTGTGTGTGTGTTTATTAGTATTTCTTTTTCTGAAAGCCAGAATCACCTCCCAGTGTAATGGCACTGCATGCACACAAGGCACCCATGCCTCTTCCATCAAACACATTTCAGACAAGCAAGGTTGGTGTCTTTTTTGACAATCATAATGTCACCGTCACTGTTGGCTGGCATGTCCACAGCCTCTGTGAGCCTTCAACCGAATTACATGACTGTTAAAGTTAAAGGCACATTTCTTTTTTCAGTCTTATGCTAGGAGTGATGGGGAAGGTTGGGAATGAGGGGTGGAGGAGGTGAGATTCAGTACCAGCAGATGCATTTGTGAAACAGGACTTTGGGATGTGGATGAGGAAGTGGAAAACCTTTCTGCCGAAGTAGTAAATCTATTTTTAGCATCATCTTTTTCTGGAAAAAGAAACAGGGAAACTCCTTGAGTGCTGCTCCTGTTGCCTGGTGTTGACCCTGAAGATATAGCCCAAAATGGCACAATCAGATGACACAAGTGCCCACTTTGACTTTGAATTTTCACCAGCAATAGCTTTCAGGAGATTTTGGGCTGGGTAGTGGGGGGGGGCTGTAAATTCATATCCATCTTACTTATTCTTGCACAGGAGAAGCCTGGGGAGGACTTTTCCCTCTGCATAGATGTTATAACAAAGCTGTGGTCTTTTTCCCATTCTTAGAGGATTGCCTTTGTCTGGCTGCTTGTTTTGATGGGTGTAAAACAAATAAGATTAGACCGAGCAGCCCAACTGAAAGCGATAGCTGGGAGGAAAACCCAATGAAAGGTTGCCGGGGAAACGAACAGAGGAGAAGCCGAGCAGGGAGCAGGTGGCTATCATGAGAACACACTGCAAACAGTGTAAAAAGGGGGTGGGGGGTGGGGGGCAGGACCATGGTTATCTTTGCTGTTCTTTGTGGCCAGTCCAACTTTAATTATTCGTCATAAATAGGTGTTAATTACATTTCTAACTCTGGTTTACAGTGATTTTTAGAAATCTATTTTTAAGCATCTGTTCGATCTTCCCTGGTTTTTCTTTTTGTTTGTTTGTTTAAAAAACAGAGGAGAGGGGGAAGGGAGAGTAGGGAATCTCTCTCTCTCTCTCTCTCTCTCTCTCTCTCTCTCTCTCTCTC
>NW_008337285.1:1806722-1826554 GCF_000622305.1 Nannospalax galili
AGGAATCCTCTGAGACCATTTGAAAAAAAAAATGTGCATTATATTGAATGAAGTTGACGGAACCAGAATAGTGAACTCCCACGGCTGCAGGTTCTGCAAATGATTTCTTCAAATTTTCCTGTAAATATTCATAGGAAAAATATAAGTGGATTTACACTAAGCAGCGGTTTTGTGTTAGGTGATACTGGTATTCTTACTACATTACATGGTGATACTGTAGTTCTGAGGAGTTCATTGTATCTCTTATTTTATATCCCAAGTAGAAATGTCTTTAGAATATAATAAATGAAGAGCTTTTTGCTTTTCTCCACTGCTCACACCTCCAGCCACAAGATCTATCAGCCTGTGCCCTCACGACCACTGCTTTCTGTTTGGCATTTTGTCTTAAGACTGATCTTTGCATAAACTGAGTGAAAAGGCAATTTTTCCAGTGTCTCTGAACATCTGGGACCCTTGCGTGCACTGGGTGACAGGCATCTCTCTTTTCTCTCTCTTAGAGTGCTTTACTAGTAGCATCTATTTCCTAGTGATTGTGGGTACCAGAAGAACTAAAACATACAGTACTTCAGTGAATAGGAGTAGCATGAAAACAACCAAAAGCATGATCAGTTATGGTTTCTTCATGGTGACAATATCAGTACATAACCAGGTAGCTAATTTGAAACCCAAAGATGAAAGACTAAAAAAAAAATATGGGAATGCATTGCAAGGTTAAAAAACATAATTGCCTTTATCAAAAATATTCTTGAACTCCCTCCATTGCACATTTCCATCACCAGCCCCACCATTTTTGCCCTGCGAAGATGCTTCTTTTTGTTTTGTCTTCTGATGGAGGGGTCTTACTTTGTTTTTCACTCTTAAGGTAAAAATAAACTTACATTTTTGTCCCACGCTTAAACCGTGTTCTTATATCTTGAATTCACAAATATATATCAACTTTAAAATAGAATAGCTTTTCTTACTCTAATATAGTTTCCTTTTATATTTTCTGAGACTGTTCACCTTGGCTTGGCTTGTTAAAAAAAATTTAAGACACGTGGTTCTGCTGCTGACCTTTCTGGCTTCTTTGTCTTAAAAAATATTAATACCTACTACCTGCATGTGGAGGTGTGCCTGGACAGTAGCATAAGGCTGCATGTGCATCTATTAAGAAGTGAAAACCTGGTTGGAAATATTACTGCAAAAGACATCTGACTACTTCACAGTTTTAATGATCAGAATGTCTATATAATTCATAGTAATATAATGAATGAGTCATTTGCTATTTAAATTTTGGGAAGAATTGAATGGGCAGAGGTGGGGAAGTAACTGAAAATTACCTTGAGAATCATTAAATTACACTATGATTTTAATATCTCATTTTTTAAAAACTAACAAAAAGCTTGACTATTCATTTGAATCTTAGATGCATTTATCCATAACTGCCATTTATTCTAGTTATCCTTCTGGCCACATTTAGATGGGCTTGCTTGCTTGATGGTTTGCACAAAGCCTTCAAACTTTTTTCTCTTCCTGTAGTCCTTTCTTGTTTTTTAGGGTTTTATTATGAGAACAAGATTGTTATGAGGTGGTACTAGCAGTATAATTTTTTAAAAGAAAGAAAATGAACTATGTGTATACATTGTAGCTCCAAACTCAGCTTTACAAAGAGGGTCTGGAGCTTATTAGACTTTAGATATTTTAAATTTATTATTCCATCCATTGAAATTCTATTACAAATAATTTGTTTGAAATTTCAAATGTAGAAATCACTGCATGAATGGTGTTCTGCTCTGTGTGCGTGCATGCCCGTGTGTGCATGTGTGTGCACATGTGTGTATGTTCAGTGTCTCTAAAAGGATCTATGAATTGATGTGCTTTTTCTCAATTTAGAGTTACTATGAACAATGAAAGGGTTTCCTCGGGCCACATCCTTTGCTTTGCTTCTTTTCTCTCTACTTATCTCATTTTTGTGGTTGAATTCTCTCCCTACATGTAGACAAAATACTATCTCATCTATGAAGAGATAATGCTGCTTCATTTAGCCCTTGGCACCTTACTGCCTTATTTTAATTTTTAAAAATGAAACACATTATCTGTGTGTACCACAAGTAAGAAATGGCGGGCTTAATAGAGGTCATGGTAAATGGACAGAAGTACTTTGGCCTTGATATATTTCTTCATATGTTTCAGTGATCTTTAGCTACTAGATGCTTAATTTATGTGCCTGGACATTTAATATGTACTTTTTTTTAGTGAGCTAGCCAGCGAATGCTAGACATGAGTATGCACTGGCAAATGCTGCATTGCAGTATTTTTCCCAATGTCATTGGGAGTTTGGGGTGGGGGTAAGAAGGAACATGAACAGTCTCAAGTCTCTGTCTTACTGTCTTCCAGTCAATATGCCATGCTGTACAGAATTGGTCAATTCCCCTTTTGGAAGAAAAGTCAACCTTTTATTGCTATCTGTTCCTCTGTCCATTTGATAGATGTATGGAAAGTCTGTGTGTGTGTGTGTGTGTGTGTGTGTGTGTGTGTTGAGAGAGAGAGAGAGAGAGAGAGAGAGAGAGAGAGAGAGAAAGAGAGAGAATAGAGAGAGAGAGAGAGAAATAGACACACAGAGAGAAATCAGCATAAGTGTGTTTTTCTGAATCCCTGCACCTGTCTTAACCTTTCCTTCTTTGGTGTCAACCAAATGTGTAAACACTTACTTGTAGGTATATGTGCATCTATAAATGGAAAGGAAATCAAAGTGGACTACTTCTCATAAGTACTTTCTTTTCTTCATAAATTCCAAGAGCTCTCTTCTTTAAAATATATGAAATTTCAAATATTTGTCAAAAAATATGTCAAGATTTTGCAAACTTCCATTAGTAGCCAGGCGCATTCTTTACCAGCTGTTTGAGGAGCTATAAATATGCAAGCCCTGAACTATGCTTGTGAGCTCAAACATGCCTTCCAATCAAAGATTATGGTTTGAATTAAAATGGGGGCCAATATTCTTTGGGTGCACTTGAATGTAATCTTGCCATCGGTAAAGATGATAATTATGAGGAGACAGATAGAGTGTCTGTGTTAACAGCATGTGCTTTGTTTTTTAAAGTTTTTGTGGGTGTGTGGGTGTTTTAGAGTCATCCATGGATTTTAAAACCACGGTGTATTTTATGGTTGCAAGACTTTTATAGATCCTTCCTAAGGGTAGAAAGGGAAGGAGTGACATGAAGGCAGGTGGGTAGGTAGAGATTGTCACTGGCAGGTATTGTTTTAAATTAGCTATCTAGCAAGTAAAAGGATAAAGACTGGAGGACAAGAATGGATGGGAGTACCAATATATGGAGCTGCACCGTTCTGGTACAGAAGAAAATGAGTGATAAATTTGAGCAGTTGCAGTGCAGGGTACCCTATAATTTCTCAGAACCTTAACTTTGCAGGTGTGTTACTTCCTTGCTTGCTTGTTCACACTTTTAATTATATCCAGTTTGGGATGCTAGCTGGGGGCACAGATATGAGCCATTTTGTTTGTTGTTTACTTCATTAAGTATTCAAGCAGTGTGTTCACAACAGCTTTGGAGTATCAATGTTAGGAACCAAGCACTTTGGAAATGAAATTATTATAGAAGGACAAAAATAAGAAAGCAATCAGCCAGCTAGTTCGATTTGGATATCCACTGTGCTTAATGATAACATTTATGCTGTTCTTCATATATTCATTAAGAAATAACATATACCATGCCAGTGCTCTTAATAGGCTGGTTTGTTTCTCTCTCTCTCTCTCTCTCTCTCTCTCTCTCTCTCTCTCTCTCTCTCTCTCTCCCTCCCTCTCCCTCCCTCTCTCTCTCCCTCCTTTCTCCTCTTCATACCTCACCTCTCCCTCCCCATCCCCTAAGATCCCCTTAGATTCTGCCTTCACCCAGACCATCTTAGGGCTGACCATTTCTTCTTTAGGAATGTCATGATTGAGAGATCCTTGTAGCTAACACCAGAGATATCCACTCAACAATGATCCCTCTCTATCAGGACCAAGAAATGCTGAGAGTCATAAAAGAATCATTAAGTAAATTTTGGTTAAGAGGCAGTAAAAATGTTGAAATAAGGTTAGTGCAATTGTGTTTACATTTGTTGTTGTTATTGTTAACTCTTTGGGGGGTTTTGTTGTTGTTTGGGGGTTTTTTTGGGTTTTGGTTTTTGGTTTTTGTTTTTGTTTTTGTTTTTGTTTCTTTTTGGTTTTTTTGAGACAGGGTCTCTCTGTAACCCCAGCTAGCCTGGAACTCGTTATATAGACCAAGCTGGCCTTGAACTCACAGAGATCTACCTGCCTCTGCCTCCTGAGTGCTGAGATTAAAGGCATGCAGCACCACACCTGACTCTGTTAACTTGTTTTTAACCCCAGAAGTTAAAATATAAAACCAACATATGGGATGGTTTTATAATGGGAAAAAATTATATAGCTTAGGTATTCCCTGAAAATAACTTGCCCTAGACGTTTGGTTTGAAAAATAACATTTATAAAAGAAAAGAAAAATAATATTTAATTAGGTTTAAGTTTCAATTATTCATTTTAAGCTGAGAAAATACAATAAATGTTTATTTTAAAAATATAAATATAATAAAGTGAGGTTTTTTTTCTCAGGATATAAAGAAGCAGAGAAATAATTCCAGCCAAAATGGTGAATTCTGAACAAACACCACATCACAGAGGCGTCCTCTGCCTACACTTGGGGCATGTAACCAATCTTCTCTTGCGTCTATGAAATCAGTTGTTTTCTATTGTAGTCTACTGCCTTGTAACGACTAGCCCTGGAAGTTGTTTTGCCAGCCAGGTTGGTTACAGCAGAGCTGACTGCCTTTCCCTGTCCTTTGAGAGTGTGTTTGTGGAGGACTTGCTGTGCACACTTCTTTGAAATGGGAAATTCAAGATTGTCACTGTTTTCAACACTCATCAAAAGCATAATTAGAGGATAAATGTTATATGATGAGGCTTGTGTCAAATAGGGAGCACAATTCCAGTAGAACATTCAAATTGAACGTCGTTGTTTTTCCTTTTGTAAGGTCCTTAAAGTGACTCCAAACGACAGATATTAAAGATATTCTGGACATTTTTTGTCTATAAGGTTCAATATATTTCAGGAAGAAGTAGTTTGGATGGTTGAGGAGAACTTGTAGTTCAGCTGGAGGTCTATGAAACTTGACTGGGACCTGTTAACTTTATAGAAATGTGAATATTGTACTTCTGACAGAAATTCTTATTTTATTTTGTTCTTGAGACAAGGTCTTACTTTATGTTGCTCAGGATGATCTCAAAATACTAGACTCAAGTGATCCTCCTGCCTTAGCTTCAGAATATCTGCGACTGCAGGTATATGTCACCATCCTTGGCACAAATGTCTCTTTTAACAACTTATCTTCTGCTACTGCATCTGAGCAGTCTGTGACCTTCTCGGCCTACTCTTGCAAAAACTGGAACTTTGCTAATAGGGCAGAAAGTGTAGAGTTATCTTGTAATACATACCAAAATAGTGTGACTTTGTGTGTGTGCGTGTGTGTGTGTGTGTGTGTGTGTGTGTGTGTGTGTGTTTCATAGACAGCCATGACCCCTGCAACACCATGGTTTGTGGATTTCAAATAGTTTGCCTTTTTCTAAGCTATGAATTTAAGCCCTTTAAAGGTTTTGCTTTCCAGTTTGTACATAAAGCATAAGAATAGTTGAAGTTTTTTTTGAAGATGAAGCAGTAGTAAATATAGCTCTAATGATAAACTTTGGCTCTAAGTACTGTTTAAATGTCTGTAGCATAAACGCTAAGAACTTTCAGTCTTTACTAATGAAACTTTCATTAGGAAAGTTAATGCTCACTTAAAATGGAGTAAACGACTAAGCCCCTGCAAATTTGTGGTTTTGACCAGATTTGACTCACCCATTCTTATGTTCCTTTTTGTAGTGTAGCCAGCCACACATCTAAAATTTGGATATCGTACATCTTCAACATTAATTATCTCTGTTGATGCACTGGGTACAGACAGTACAATTCCCCCAAGTCCAGATTTTTACTGTAACACCAAAACAAAAGTGATATTTATGAATAACATTGGGAACGCTGTCCTCATAGTAACTGTTCCCTAAAGGAAACTTTACCTAAATGTACATTTATTATTCCGGATATTAAAAGGCAATCCTTAGCTTTTACTTTTTAATTTGGACTAAAATATGTAAATTGGTTTTATTTTGGAGTTGCTCTGTTTTAGGTGGCTTTGGGAGAGGATAACTTTCTAGCTTGATCATATTTTAATTGCCTCTCTAATGGAAGAGGTTCCAATCTTGAAATCAACCTCGTTATCGTTATTAGGACCCAGAGGGCCAGTGTGCAGATGAGGCTAAGAATGTATTATACTGGCCTGTCCACATATAGAAAAAATAGTTCCTTTTCCACAGGTACCACAGTAAGCATATTTCTGTCAGTCAGGTCAGCTCAGAAACTATGGAGCTATGAATGCCTCTGATCTAGGTAAGCCTCTTAGTGTGTCTGTGCTGGCAAGCCTCTGGAAATAATGTTTTCTTTCTTTTTTTTCTTTTCTTTCTTTCTTCTTACTTTCCTTCCTTTCTTTTTGCATGTATATGTGTGGTACGTGTGTTTGTCTTTGCACATTTGTATATGTGTTGGGCACATGTGTATGCACTTGTGTGTGTGAAGGCCTGAAATTGACAGGTGTCTTCCTCAGTCACTCTCCACTTTATTACTGAGGCAGAGTCTCTTGCTGAACCTGGAGTCTCTGCCTCTTGAAGACTAGGATTACGGATGTCTGAGACACCTGCTTGGCTTTTTACAGGGGTTCTTGAATCCAAACTCTGGTCTTCATGTTTGTGCGGCGAATGCTTTATTCATTGAGCCATCTTCCCATCTTGTTTTACCTCTAAGAAACTGGAAAATACAAAAGATTTCAGAGTCTGGATTATGTGAGTTAGAGTACTGACTTTTCCAATTAACAACTGGGTGATCTTGGAAGAGATTTCAACTTTCTGAGATAAATTTGTTCATCTTTAAAATGAAATGAAACCTAGTTTGCAGGTTTCTGTAGGATCAAATGATTAACATCATTTGAGGAACCTGTCATACATGGGACCTGAACACTGAAGATGCTTAGAGGACGGGTTTCCTTTAATCTGTGGGTCCTTCTGTCTCTTGGCAAAAGCCATCCCCCAGAAAGAAGAGGTCCATCTGCCTGTGCCAGATGTCCTGGGAAGCACTATTGCATGCCACCCTCACAGTCACTATCCTCTCACCAAAGCCTCAGGGGAGTTGACACATGGTGGATAAGCCCTCAATTCTTCCCTGGAACTGCATGGCTTTACTAAGATTTCTATGTCCTCCCAGCCTTTCAGGACACATATATGATCTCCTTTGGAATTAGAATTAACTTGGGATTTAGTCATCAAAAGAGGAAGAACTTGACAATGTGATTAATTTTCACTGGTGCTGTTTTTTTAATTTAACTTTCATTTTTATGTGTACGAATATTTTGCCTGTATGTATATAAGTACATCCATGTCATCCAATGCCTGCAGAAGCCAGAAGAAGGTGTTTGGATCCTCTGGAACTGGAGCTACAGACAGTTGTTAGCTGCCATGTGGGTGCTGGGAACCAAACCTGGTCCTCTGCGAGAGCAGCCAGTGCTCTTAACCACTGAGCCATCTCTCAGTGGTGCTGTTTTTTCAATTTTATGAAAGAGCCTGTAGGAAGACAACTAGAAAGAAAATAAAAATGGGTTTAGCTTAATTAATAAAATACCATCTAATCATTGCTGTCTAAAATACATATGTATTGTTGCTATTATTATTATCATCATTTTGTTTTCCATCTGCCTTGTACTCCCAGTAGGCTGAATTTTGAAGTTCTGTTTCTCAAAGGGTGGTAAAGAGACTGCGGCAAAAAGTGACTTAATGTGATTTTCCTAACTTGCCATCAGTTTTCCCTCCTCTATTTGGTGAGAAATGATGATGGATGACTTTGGCAGTACAAGTGATCTGATTGACTGAAGAGATGTGTGAGATGTGAGTAGAATGCTGGTCCTCTATTTATTACCCTCTTATTTGAAGGAGAGAGGCAGGGAGAAAGACAGAGAGAGAAGAAAAAAATCACCACCACAAAGGCCTTGACAAGGTTGTCCTTAATTATACACACTAGGGATAATGAACAGTGTCAGGACAGGTAGGTGTTAGGCTAAGTATAATATTGTACCTTTGTCCCATGGCTCTGAAGGGGTGAATAAATAGATACAATAAATAAATCCCCACACTGTCCTGACTGGGACCTATTGTCATTGCCAATGAGAATGAAGAAATAATACAAGTAGTTCTTAAAATGGTTTAAGGCTTATACTAAAAACATAATCCTTAAAACATTGTTTTAAGGTCACAGGTTTTGAATTCCACTTCATATGCACTTGGGCCAAGTGGACAAGGAGTTTTTTCTTTAATTTAATCTTTAAAACCAAGAATTTATGAATTAATCTGATCCCCCAAGTGCGATTTTGGAAACCCTGTACCTTTCTTTTTATAAAGAACTGACTCAGGGCTGAAGAAATGACTCGCTGGTTAAGAGCACATGCTGTGCTTGCAAAGGATCCAGGTTCAGTTCTCAGCACCCACATGGTGGCTAACAACTGTCTATAACTCTAGTTCCAGGGGATCCAACGTCCCCTTCTGGCCTCTGCAAGTATTGCACAACATGGGTGTACTTACATGCATGGAGGCAAATTTATTCATACAAATAAAATATAAATTAAAAAATAAACAAATAAATAATTTTTAAAGACCTGTCTCTGTGAAACAGACAGTAAGACTTTTCTCTGTGTGAACTGGCTTCAAGACCTTACCAAGGATTTTCTAAAAGTTTAGCAGATGTGTGTCTGTACATCTTGTGTGTAATGTGCAGGCATTCTGGACAGATTTGGTGATTTCTACAGTGTGTTTATGCAGGCATAAATACAGCTGTAAAAAGTGAGCTCTAAAAAGTGGAATTCAGTTCTTGCCTAACATGTGTCAGGCCATGAGTTCTATCCCTAACACTTAAGAATGTGAGGAACTTGACTTACAGGGATGGGTAGTATAGAAGTCAATGTTCTATGCTTTAGCCTAGAAAGAGATCACACCTATTAATGAAGGACCAGAAAGAAAGCATCAGATTCATGATTTGAGTAAGTGAATGGGTACAGTAGGGGGTGGGGCAGGTAGATATTTGTAGGTCCTTGATACACATATTTGTAATGTTTTAAAATTGAAAATTATATATATATATTAATTTTTGACTCTCCTTTATTATATTTCTGGTTTATGGCTTTCTACAAAAAGGAAAAAGATCGAACTCAGAAGAGTAATAGTAAGGCTCCTCTTTTGTTTTTTGTTTTGTTTTGTTTTGTGACAGAGACTCACTATGTAGTCCAGGCTAACCTTAAACTCACAATCCTCCCACCTTGGGATGGATTACAGGCATGTATTACCACACTCTACAGTCAGAACTTTTAAATAGGTCTCCAAATAATGCATTTTGGAGACATGGGCTTGTAGCTGGTATAGTATTACTAGTACTCTTCCTACACTAGCAGGTTTTGTTAGTGCTCCAAGAATAGAGAAACAAGGTTGCGTTCTAGAACTTCAGCTGTTTCCTGTGCATCTCTGCTTAGAACAGTCCTGTGCCATTGAGATCATCTCTCATATTCACTTGATACTGTATTTTTGTCCTATTGTATCAATATACTATTGGCCCCTGTTATGGAAAATAAAGCTTAGCCACTTGCCTAAATTTACAAATTCAGCACTATCAGAAGTCATCACTCCTGAGTGTCTGGGAACATGTCTGGCTTCACCAAAAGTTACATTTCTTAGGGGAAACAAAGGTAATTCCTTTTCTCAATGAAAATTTTAATTGTGGAATTAGCAAACATGTATCTACTGCATATAAAAAATATTGTAGATACCTCCTAGAATGTCTTAGGATGTAACACATACTCTGATTAGTGAGTAAGTGATGTCAGGCAGGGTGTGGACAGTGTCTGGGCAGAGGAGTTGCACGGCACACAAGAGGGAGACATTAGTGCTTGTTGGGGAAAGGAGACAAGGCTTCATGGACTAACTGTCAGGAAAACTAGGTAGGCAGAAAAGTCAGAAGGAGAATTAATTCTGCACGAAGAGAATAGTATGCATAAAGGCATGGGGGCAGGAACTTACAGAGCCTGCTTGAGTAAGAGGCACTCAGACTGAATGCAACTTAGAATGTGTAAAGATAAAGCTTGTATGATAAATGCTACCAGCTACTATTTAGAGGATCAGACATTTTGACGTAGTTTTAAGTTTGAGTTTATGGTTTAGAGATCTGTTTTTTTATTATTATTGTTGTTGTGCAGGACCAAGATGTCTTTACTGAGTCATGATAGCTCAGAAGACAAGTCACCCTAAAGATGCTTCTTAATTATAAGCTGTCTATTTAGAGGAGATTGGCATTAGAGCCTCTTTTTGGTCATGAAGCAATCTTATGAAACTGATGCTCAGAGATGAAGTCGCACTGAAGTCTCAAGTTACAGGGTCAGAAAGCAGTAGAAGAAAAAAGGTCGACTTTAAATTGTAAAGAAATGGGCCGTCGAAGGAGAATATGCTGCATTTTTGCACCAAGAGGCGCCCAATGTGCATTTTGTGGGATGATACATGGCCAGAGGGAGGATGGCAGTGGGTGGGGAATAAGCTTTTTTTCTCTCCAACAGAAAAAAGCAGGCACTTCCGATTCCCACATGTGTGCCACGTGACTTGACGTGTGTGCACAATGAGTTGGGTCTCTCTCGGTTACCTTTTCAGCCTGGAGACCAAAGATCATGTCACATGCTCTCTTATTTCAATGTCTGGTGTATAGTAGGTACTCAGTAAGTTTTTGTGGAATTTATTTTAACTATCAGAATGTAATTTTGGTATGTTTTTTAAAGAACCTGTACTATAGTTAGAAGACTTATGAATCTTAGATCTGTTAAGGTAGAATTAACATAACTTTATGGCATAATGGCATCTGTTGGGCTATACCTTCAATACACTCTCATAGACAGGGAAACAATATTGGTAAATCGTTAGGCTATAGTTTTGCCTATCATTACTTGTTTATGATTTTTTAAAACAATGGATAAAATACCATGATAGTATTTTTAAAAGACATCATCTCAGGAAACTTTGATATGAATTCCTGTGTTCTGAGTTGGGATGTGAAATTACTGTGTTTAATTAATTAATTAACTAATTTACTTTGGGGGATCATAGTTGGAAAATTTTGCAAAACATTAGATTTACCGATCTGTTACCCACAGAAAAAATAACAGGTAGCTTTTTTCAGACAGATACAATGTACAGCCTTTACTGTCTTACAGATTATTAAGATGTATCAATTGTTCCCGATTTAATCTGAAACACTGTATCGTAAATCTTGGAAAGCCTAGGATATCTGCATGGAATATGTTAGGGCTCTCTACCACCCAAAATATTTATTAACTAGCAAAAGATGTGCTATCTATTTGAACTTGCAGTAGTAATGATAGCGACAGGTAGTGGAGGTGAGTAGCATTTTTTGAGGGGTTTTTGTTTTGTTTTGAGCTCTAACTGTGAATCAGGTATTGTGCCTTTAAAAATCCCTGTTACTCTTCACAACAACTTTAGAGAATAAACGCTAATTTTCCTGTTCTATGGGTAAGCTAAATGAGGTTTTGAAAGGTAAAATAAGGTTACATGGCCAGCAATTGGTTCAACTGGTACCTAATTTAAACTCAGATCTGTCTAATTCCAGAATAATATGTAATAAAAATTGTTCAGTTCCATGAAAATGCGTTGAAATGCCTACTGTGTGAGCATTGTTATTATGCAAAGATGAGTGACTCAGCTTCTCTCTGCACTTGAAGATTTTCTTGCTGCCCTTGAGCTTGTAGATTGTAGCTTGTAGCTTGTGATCTAATCACAGCAGGAGGTAGCATGGGTATGGAGTGCTTCATACACAGTGTTTAACTTTTGAAGTACTCAGAACAAAGTGCCTAAAACATAGTAGATATTCAGTAAAAGAAAATTTATTGGATTGAATTGTAGTTGGAATTATTCTGTCCTAGAGATTGGAAAAAGAGTGAACCTACAATGTGGGCAGATAGATCTATCCTAAAGCCATTCAGTACCTTTCGAGTGCCTAAAACTAGCACTATAAAATACCGCTGGGCATGTGGCGCATGCCTTTAATCCCAGCAGAGGCAGGCAGATCTCTGTGAGATCTAGGCCAGCCTGGTCTACATAGCAAGTTCCAGGTCAGCTGGGGCTACAGTAAGATCCTGTCTCAAAAAGACAAAAATAAAAGAGAGAGAGAGAGAATGGGATGAGATGAGATGAGATGAGATGAGATGAGATGAGATGAGATGAGATGAGATCAGAGTACACTAACCAACAAGAGCTTGAGGACTCAAATTTTAAGTTCTATGTAGCCAGAGAGAACATTTCCCTCACAGTGTGGGCATTTAAAGAATAACAGGTGTAGGATAGACTTTCTTAGAATTTAGAATACTAATAATAATAATAATTGCTCCTGTTGTTTTTTGTTTGTTTTGTTTTGTTTTGTTTTTAATGCAGAATCTCCTTGCATAGCCCTAACTGGCCTCAGATTCACAGAGATCCACCTGCCTTTTCCTACCGAGTGCTGGAATTAGAGGCTTGTGCCACTATGCTCAGTCTCCTGTTATTTTTATTGTCACTCCTGACTAGCCTTATAACCTCAAGTCATATTGCCTCTTTGAGCCTCAGTTTACATTTTTGAAAATTGATCTGTATGTCTCAGATTGTGAGGATTAAATAAATCCATTTGATAAGTACTTGTGAAGACTTACTATTTAGTGGTCTCTGAGGATTTAGTAGTAAAGAGCACAGAGCCTTCTGCCCATAAGGAGCCCTGTGCCTGGTGGAAGCACTGTGAAAAATGGGATTCAGAGTCTCACCACCTGCAAAGGCCTCTCCTGAGAGAATGCAGCACCCTATGATCTTCCTTTGGGTGTATACATTATGGTCCTGTGCATGAATCATTTGCATAGTCAGAATTTCAGGTTCATTGAGGCAATAGTGTTGTGATATTCATCTTTTGCATCCTTTGCCTTTGGGTCCCAGCCTTGTCTGTTGGCACATTGCTCTTTACACCATGGCTACTGAGTGGATGCAGTCCAATTCAGCAAATATTTACCAAGTTGTTCAGGGTTCTGTGCTGTGGAAGGGAGAGTAACATTTGCTGAACAGAACTGAATTTAAAATGACTTTAGAGCACAAAAGAGGAATGGCATCGTGAGGTAGAGATACACTAGTGCTAAAAATGCCTGTGATCTGTTCAGGACAAAAATAGGGCCACAAAGAAGATTCAGCAGTGAGATTGAAACAAAAATTCATGGATTCTTTCTCTTTCTAAATGCTGTTTTGTTTATATATCATGGAGAAGCCATTTATTTGCTACAGGCACGCAGTTGGGACAGTCTCTGAAATGTCTATTTCATGGTTTGTGGCCCAGGAACAAATCCTTTTTGCCTTCCAAAGACTCAGGAGACCCTCCGTGGCCTGCTCTCCTGTCCAGTTCCCATTGTGGACCCTCTGCCTTCAGTTCGTACTGCACTGTGGAGCTTCACCTTGTTCATTAGCTAAGCAGACAGACCCCAGGGTCTCCAGCATTCTTCCGCTCTTGCACCTGGCTTTATAAAGTCTCCATCTCACCTAGTAAGGCTTCCATCACTCACTCTGAGCAGGAGGCTCCTGTGCACACCATTGTTCTGCCGTACTGCATAATCAATTGTTGCCTTGCCTGTTCTGGACTCGGAACCTCCCTGTCATCAAGATTGGTTTTGATGCTGCTATTGCTCACCAACCACAGTTTTGAGAATGCCTATGTACATGAAGCTTTGATCACCATGACTCACATGTAATTCCTCAGTAACTCTTACTTTTAGACTCCTTTATGTCACTCATTCTCTGTACCACACAACTAACAGTGGTGTATCACAATAATAGCGACCCTTTGGAGTGTGTCAGGCTTTGCATAAAGAACTTCACTTAAGATATCTTATTAAATCTCAGAACAGCTCTGGGACACAGGTGTTTTTATTCCCACTTTGAAGAAAGAGCACCATGTAGCTTAAGTTGTATAAAGTCCCAAGGCTGGGAAATGTCAGACCCAGAATTCAAAGCCTAGTCTCTTGAACTCCAAAATGCATGTTCTTTTTCTCATTTTTTATTATTCATCCTTTAAACAGTATGAAGTAATGCAAGCATTTAGCTTAGTGGTTATTAATAGAGACTTTTGATCTAGAATGCATGAATTCAAACCCTGACTTTGTCTGCTTGAGCCTTGGGCAAGTCACTTCCACTTTTATAACTGAATTATCTGTAAACTAAGCTTAATTATGAGGATTTGATAGGCCATTGTATGCTAAGAACCTGAACAGGCATACAAAATAGTAATGATCGTCATCATTATTATTATCATGGAAGTTAATTTGTATCCTGTTCTTCAAATATTCGCTGAGTGCCTGCTATATACCAGCCACAGTTCTTAGTGCTAAACATAACAGCAGTGACTAAGTTGAGTCTACTCTCGTGGAGCTTTTGTTTTAGACGGAGAGGCATGCAATAGAATAGGGAAATCGGTAGCTATTATTATATACCATGTGATATTTTGTAATTTCATAAGACATGCTATTTTTATAAGAGGAGACAATGGTTTACAGAGTGTGTTGTGGATACACAGTGAGGCCATGATAGTTCAGCCAATGTCTTACTTCTGTCTAGCAAGGTAGAGTTATCAGTGCCCTATTCTGAAAGGCCGAGCTTCATATGTCTGGGGGTTGGGAGTGATGGACCTTAGCTGTATTAGGAGCAAAGTATCATCCCTAGACTGTAACAGAAAACTATACAGTTGAGTTGAGATGTCTGGGTCTCGGGAAAACACAACATAGAGAACTCATAAATAGGTCTAGAGTCCAAGCCTCTAAGGAAAAAGCTCTTTCCTATTATTCTGTATTAGGCTGTGGAATGGGATATATGTTCCAAGAAAATCATAGAGATTTGACCAGTCATCAGCTAAGGAACAGGGTCAGCCAGGATATCTTCTCAAGGAAGCCTGTGAGATCTCCACATGGTTCCCTGTGAGAATTTGAACCTAGAAGGTTGTGGCAATCCCTGACATTATTGTACAATTCATTGCCATAAGAGTATTCCACAGATGAAGCGCAACAGCTTTAACATCCAAGAAACGTGCTGGAAAGATGTCTCAGTGGTTAAGAGCACTGGCTACTCTTGCAGAGGACCCGAGATCAGTTCCCAGCACCCACATGGTAGATAACAACCATCTGTAACTCCAGTTCTAGGGAATCCAATGCGCTTTTCTGACTTCTCCAGGGATTGTATAACACAAGTGTACTTACATACATGCAGGCAAAGCACTTATACAAATAAAATTAACATAAAATAAATTTTAAAATTTAAATCCAAGAAATAAGACTCTTATTTCTTTGCCCACTTAGTATGGTATGGTCTTGGCCAAGTCACTAACCTGTCTGAGCCTCAGTTTCCTTGTATCTATAAAATAAGAGGTTTGCTCAGATGATTAAACTAGTGTTTATATAAAACCTGATTCAGAATGTGCTGTGTGGCAGGCAGTTAAAGGAGGATTTCAAAACTAGTTCAGTCTCCCTTAGGTGCTCATATTGGTACTGGCCATTTATTGCAGGACTCACAGGGAAAGATTTAGACTGAACTATGAGAGCTGTATCCCATCCCAGAGCTTTCAAAGAACAGAGCAGATCATCTCAAAATAAGGCTGTACCATCTCAGAAAGGATTGAAACTGCCACTCTGTACCACAAAGCTGTGTTGTCGCTGTCTTCTTGGGGTCACAAGCCCTTAGAGACCCGAGACTCTGTGAAGAAAAGTCTATGATAAAAGTGCTTTGGAGTCTGAAATCTTGTAAAGGCTTAGAGTTCAGTCCTTCTTTGCAAAAAATTGAAGTATTTACTTTTAAATGGGGTGGGAGGAGAAGGGTCAATGTGTTATTTTCATAGGTCAAAAATTTCAGGGAGAATTCCTTATTACTAATATTGTAAAGAAATATCAATGCAACAGTGTAAGCAAGTAGAAAGCACTCATTTTGCACTGCAGATATAAGCCTTGCCCAGTTTTTAATGTCTTTGCCACTGTGTATGCTAGTCCATAAAATTACATTAAGTTTCTTTGAGAGGGAAGAAAGTACAGTTTATTCTCATCCTAAAGCTCCTTTCCTTTCATTTAGCAATATATAGACTTAAAATCCTTTTAAGAACAAAACTCTCATCAAACAAAGGTAAGAAAGGAATAGCATCTGAGTGAATGTCAGCATACTCTTCTGCAGAGATAAAGCCGTAGATAAAGGCCTAAACATTTTCTCCCCATTGTGGCTAGTGGCTTATTAGTATTGTGATTCTCCCAGAATTTATTTGACCCTGTTGGCCACTCACTTGTTTTGATCTTGATGCCTGTGCTCATCTAAAATAAACAGAGCAAGGATGGAGAAAAGGCCTGAGGAAAAGACTTCAAAGTGTAAAGCCATAGGCTCCTCAGCCTGCCCAGGACCCTGGTAGGCTGGGGAAAAGGAGATCTTCTACTGTACCCGTATGGGCCCTCTTCCTGCAACTGCCTCTGATCACTTGTCTATTCAGTGGGTGTTGGTTGGATTCTGTACAAGGAATGCAGAGAACAAGAAGTCAACCAAAATTCATACCCTACTTACAAGGAGTTCCACTCAGTCTGGGGATAGGCAGATTAAAAAGAAGGCAGCTCCCTGGATATTTTCTACCTGTGGAGTAGAATATCAGGATAAGGAGGAGGCAAGATTCCTGAGGCTGTGTGGGTTAGGGGGCAGGCACCAAGGAGATTACAAAATGACACAGTTAGATGAAGGTGAGATCAGCATTTCGCCGGGCACTTGTATAAAGACATGGAAGAAATATACTGCAAAACATGTTCAGATTATGGCACTTGCTTCATGGCATTTTGAAACTTTGTTTACACACTTGTCTATAAACCTCTAGACAATTCCTAGAGGGCAGGCAGGGATCGGATCGAGTGCCGTGGAACTCTGTTATCTGACAGTAATAATTCATTTAATCTTTGCCACATTCTTGTGAATCTTGTCAGTGTTGCCTCATCAACATGCCCCATGTTACACTTGAGATAACCGAGGCAAAGTGGTTAATTTATTTATATACACCGCTAAATAAGAATTTGAATTTAAGTAGTTAAACTCTGGTGCCTGTATCCTGAACTACTGTGCTATGCAATAGATATTTAATAAATATGTGAATAGATTTTTAACTGACTGGATATAGAATGATTATATGAATATTCATTTATTTGAAAGAAACAATATCTAGGCATGCCTAGATCTAATAGTTCTTTCAGTGAAATACTAAAGAGCCTCCATAAGCATCGTCGTTTATTTGTATGACTTACAGAAACTCTCAAGGTGGATATGGTGGAACATGCTTGTAATCTCAGCCTTTTGGGAGACTAAGGCAGGAGGTTCATGATTTCCAGGCCAGCCTCAGCAACACAGTGAGTTTCAGGGCAGCGAACAGGACTGTGTCTAAAAGACAACCAAAACAAAAACAATTTAAAAATGTTTCTCATGGGGGAAATTTTCTGTGGGCTCTTTAACTCCCAGAGGGTGCTGAAATGAACTGCAAGTTTTGGTCTGAGACAGAGGAGATCAAAGGCAGAAAGAATGCAGCGAGGAAGAAACAAAGCTGGAAAGTGGCCGTACCCAGAAAGTGAGCATTTATAAATGCAGCCTGGGTCAGTTTGAAAGCAGTTGAGGAACACAATAATGATAAGGACAATATAGCTTTAAAAGGATGAAGTGCTCCTATGTTTAAATTGATTCTGAAGAGGAGAGATAAGAGAGAGGTTTATAAGGAGAGCAGAGTGGTAGAGAACAGCAAGGACAGCAGGTTTGGCTGTGCAAAGCTGCTGAGGCCATAGCAAGGTGTCCATCCATTCATTTATGCTGCCAACAAAACCTGAGATTGCAAATGACTCAAATATAGCCCCTGCCTTCAAGCAGCCCAAAGTCCACTTGTGAAAGAAGACAGGAAACTCAAGAGTTTCAATGCTGTGAGGTAAATAAATGTCTGGAACGAAAGCATATATGGGCAATAGAGGCCAGAGCTGTGAAGGGGGTATGGGACAGGGCATGTTAAGCACGATGGCACGGAGAGTAGATCTTCCCAGGCCAAAAGGAGTGCTTGTGCGGTGTGGCAAGGGAGAAAGCACAGTGCAGTCCTAGTTATCATTGCTAGTTACAGAAGGCTGTGGGAAACTGTCACCTCGAATGTGCTTTCCAGGGCTTATGGAATGTATCCTGGGTAAAGGAAGAAGATAATATCAGTGGTGGGACATCAGTTCAGAGCCCAGCTCTGCATCCTATGAGCAGGGACACTTAGCTTTGCCTTCTGTTTGTTCTTGAGCCTTTCATTTTCTGCCTGTCAAGCTCAAGTGCCAATAGAGAAGGACCCCACCCAGCTCTCGGCATCTTTGTGAAGATAAATGAAGCAATGATGATGAGACTGTGATCTGACGAATTCTTTTTTGTACACAAGCATTTTATAGGGGCCAGTCACCATTTTTCCCAGGGGAGCAACACCTGCTGTGTTATCCCGGTTCATCCCAGCACACTGTTCTGTGTGTGCCCTGAGAGATCCTCTTGCTGCACATTCTTCCCATGTACCTTCTCCTCAGGGTCCATACGAAGGGTGGTAGAGCAGGAGTCATTCCTGCTCCTCCACCCTGATCAGAAACCTGCAGAAATCTTCTGTTGTCCATATATAAAGTATGCTGTGGCAGCATTCTGAGATTTCCCGTGAGAATATGAGGCAGTCCTTGTGGGAAACGAAATGGTACTTACTGGGCTTATTTGTATTTGAAAAATGTAGCTTTGTTCACTGTAGAGGCTTTTTTGAAAGGGCAAAAAATACCAGAAATTATGTTGGTAAATATCAAAACTCGTACTTTCATTATTCATTTCTTAGCGTTCTTTGGACCTTCCACCTTTGCTATGTATCTTCCTGTCTAGCATTATTATGAGAATGTGTTGGTGAGCATTTGCGAAGCACTGTGAAGGTAAAGGAGACAGTTGCCAGCTCAGGTGATAAGCAGTAATGTTCTAAATCTTCTTTTCTATTTCAGATATTAAGTTCCACGAACAAATCTTAGCCCGCTTTCAGATTAGTCACCTTTGTCACCTGCAGCACATTCTGTGGGGGCGTATTTTTGGAATGTTGCCATTTGGACAAGGGGAATAAATGGGTATTACACATCCAAGAGTCTTAAATGGCTAAACCAAAATCAAGGCTGGAGCTGGTTCTCAAGCCCAGGTCAGATCAACTCCAACCCTGTGCTCTTCCCATGACACCATGAAGAATTTTGATTAAGATCATTCCTGTATCTATTTGTTTGGCAGAATTTCCCACTTAGTAGATAGCGTATACACTGGCTAAACTGTTTTTTGTTGTTTTGTTTTACATATTTTATTCATTATTTTTTTAATTATTTACTTAATAACCACATACTTAGAAGAAGCATTTCATTACAATAGCACTGACATATTCAATAAGAATTTTCTGAGCTAAGATGCATCTCTTTCAGAATTGGCTGTAAATTTTTAGGTTTACAATTGAATTGTTACAGTTATACTATATTGTACTCAGTATAAACCCTATAAGACATAAAATTAAATGAGGTTTTAACCTTTAAAAAAGATCTCCATTTCATTATTAAAATATAAAATACAC
>NW_008337285.1:1827180-1875887 GCF_000622305.1 Nannospalax galili
TGGGTGTGTGTGTGTGTGTGTATCACACAGAACATCCCAAACCATCTTATTCATCTATACACCCACTTCCGAGATGGCACCCTCCCATAGCCTCCCACACACACACTAGAGCCCTTGTACTCTGTCATCCCTGCTCCTGTCCACTGTGATGTCAGCAGCCCCAGCCATTCTCCACTACTTGTCCCTCTGGTGAATCTCGTCAGCCTATCTAGAGGTCTTTGTTTTAGGAAGATCAGCTGTTCCTCATCTAGCAACAATCAGTTGTCAATAGTCCTTTAGATAAGATTGGGGTCTGCTATTTATTTTTCCAGTTCTATGCTGGGTTACCATCTAGGAGCCCCTTGGGCCACCCTGGCCAACAACTCAAAAGAAGGTATCTCCTATCTGGCATTGTTGCTTGCTATGTCGCCTTTAGCTATGCATATGGGCTCTTAAGAAATTATATTGGCCTTTAATCTTTGGTTATACTTTCCTTTTGAGTGTTTAAGGCCATACAGTTGTCCCAAATAAATCAATTTATTTTTACATTTAAGGTTGTTTGAGGATCTGTTCCTCTGGGGTCACATGGGCTTGGGAGGAACCCCTGGCTCCTTTCTTTTACCAGTTCCACCTATGTGAAGATAAGTCAAAGGTCCTTCTCAACCATGGTTGGCTTTGCTTGGAAGCATGGAGGAAATGATTCCTCTGTGTTGACCCTCGTCTCTGTAGACTGGACACTGGTTCAAGTCCACCTGGTGGGGTCTCCTTGGCCTCCTTGATCAAGAGGACAGGTGACCCGCCACAATTACAGGACATTTTGAGAGATGCTCATAGTCCCCTGGAACTAGTCTACCTAGGAGGGCAAGGAGCAAAAACTGTCCTTTATGTCCCTCTGACCAAATTATTATAGGTCTCAAAGTATGTCTGTTAAACACCCAAGAAGGTTATCATATTAGATTATTTGGGTCTTTTCTAATATTACAGAGTTATATTTTAATATTGTCAGGAACTTTCCTTCGAGGCATAGGAAAGGGCACAGAATTTTTCAGACTTGGGTTCAACTTGCAGTGACAGTGGATACTGACTGAAGTTTCATTTTCCCATCACGTGTAGTGTGACCACCCTTCCAGGTCTGTAAATGAGGCAACATCAGTAGCTACTTTGCAACTTTGTGTGAGATTAAAGTGAAACAACATACATGAAGATACGCATTACTATGTCACTGTTTATCGCTGTTTATCACGATCTCACTGCTGGTAGCACTGGAGGGAGTTCATGGTAATTGCTTGACTCAGTATTTTCCTAGATCACCCAAAAGTACTTTTTAATCAGCATTATCACACAATCTCTGTTAATCATTTGCCATGTTCTGGGCAAGTACTTTGTGAGGCATTTTTATATATGTCTTCATAACTCCTTTTATGCCGTTATGTATTAATTGTTCATTTACTTACTTTTTACTTCCCTGCAGACAGGATCTTTCTCTCATCTTTGTATTCCTGGCAGTTAACACTATGGTTTCTGGCCTACTGAAGAAACTTGTTCGTATATGGAACTTAGCTTGGCTTTTGTTCCTGAACTGGTTTGTTTGTTTGTGCTTTTAAGAGCTAACTTCAATTACAGGGTGGGGCTATTTAAAGGAAATACTGTAACATCAGCATTCAATTGTGGCTTATAACTTGCTTTAAAGTATGCCTATAAAGGACTGGCACCCACATGGCAGCTAACAACAGTCCCTAACTCCAGTTCCAGGGGATCTGATGCCCTCTTCTTGGCTCTGCAGGCATTGAAGACATGAATGCATTTACATCCATGCAGACAAAACTCTTACACATAAAATATTCAATTAGAAATTAAAACCCACAAACCTCCAACTTTCACCATTACATTCCTTAAATTATAAGAGAACTTTTTTAATGTGTGCCTATAAAATTTGAAATTGCTCTAATTTGACAAAAGAAGATTGTACATGTTTGTTAGCCTTTTGCTTTTCCATCCTGGGACAGAAAGTGTAGGTCTAGGGCTGGAAGAGTTTATCAAGAAAATTTACTTTGTAGCCATGATTTCGAAGAAGCCTTATTGTATGCAAAGAACTCAACTTATTTTCAGTACTGTCATTTCACATGAGTATATCATATCCAAATTTTTCTTAGCGGCATAGTAACTTAGTCCTTAAAAGATCCTACCTAAGAATTCTTTTTTTAATATTTTATTTATTATATTTATTATTTATGTGTATTCGTGTATTGCCTGCATGTAGGTAAGTGCACCCATGTCATGCAATGCCTGCCGAAGACAGAAGAGGCTTTCGGATCCCCTGTCTTAGGGCTGGCTGCTGGCTTTGCATCTGACCTGGGCTTGGCCCTGTTTCTGGGGAGGGGGCCTGGAGTTACTACCACCATATGTGGAAGTGTGGGCAGCCCACTGTGCCCTCAGTGCACCAAAGGCAGAAGAGAAATGGAAGAAGGCTGAAGGCCAGAAGTGGGTGGGCAGAGGCTGGGCCCCACCCCAGTGTCCCCTTCCAGGCCACCTATGAGCAAGCAGCATGCTAGCCTTTAAACATAAAGATCTGCTCCCTAAGTCAGAATGAATTTGCTGTGCTTTGAGAGCTGTCAACTGGAATGCTGGAGAAAAGTTTAACCTGAAGCACTAGTGTAGTGTAGACAGCAGAAACAAAAGGAAGGAGCGATGCCTCAGAGTGGCATTCGCCTTTAATCCCAGCTCTAGAGAGGCACAGGTAGGCTGATGGATTGCTATAAATTCCAGGCCAGCCTGGTCTACATAGTGAGTTCCAGGTCAGCTGGGGTTATAGGGATCTCAAAAAGACAGAAGAAGGAGGAGGAGGGGGGGGAGGAGGAGGAGGAAGGGGAGGAGGAGGAGGCAGAGGAGGAGAAGAAGTAAGGTTCATGATTTATTTGGTTGGTTGGTTGGTTTTTGAGACAAGTTCTATTGCACAACTCATGGCAATCCTGCCTCAGCCTGGGATTACAGTGTACATCATCACACCCAGCTTCATATATTTAAGAATAAATAAAAGTTCTCAGGGAAGCTCTATGCTTTTTTGCACACAAGAGGATGCAGATTAAGCAGAAATTTTATATTAAAATGAGAGGATCCAAAGAATGACTGGATTTGTTGTCATAAAAGAAAAGAAAGACCATCACATTGGGAATGTCAGTGGCTCATTGTTGTGGAAAAAAAAAAAAGCTGTACCTCAAAGCAGATCGAAATAGTCTGATATTTGTGATGTTTTTCACTCCCGCTTTCTTCTTATCTGTGAAATTTTTAATAAATAATGTATTGAGAGTATCTCCATATGTGGGTGGGGGGGCTTTAAATGTGTGGTGCAGAATGCCACCGCTGGACAGTGTCATACATTCACAAGATGTCCTTGAAGATGGAGCACAGAACAGAGATCAGGGAAATTTTGGCAGCTGCAGTTGGGAAAATAAATGGCTGTTGTATGATTGGGCAGATCCTGAAAGCAGGCTCCTGCTCAAACCATGTAATTAAGAAAAGTGGGAGCTTTTGTCCAAGTGCAGAATGTTCATAATATCAGAGTTTGTCAGCAGGAGCTTTTAGAACGGATCAGTACTTTTCACTCCCTGATCCAAGGAATGCTTTTCTTATAAATCATCTTCTCTCCTTGCTGTCCTGTTGAAGGTTGCCGGCAGGCAATAAGGCAGACTAAGACTGTAACCTTGCTAATTCACAGTGGTGTAGATGAAGGGGCAGCCGAATCAGAGACTGTTTTAAGAAATGAGAATTGTATTCATTTGGACTCCTGCATGTCCTCTCCTGTAGGAACAGAATGTGGCCAAGGAGTGCTCTTGCCGGATGGCTCTGGGAAGGTAGAAGAATCATTTTTAAAACTGTGGTTCCAAACTGGCTTGAAGGACTTAACATTTTTCTTTCTTTTTAAAAAGAACTTTCTTTCAGATTACAAAAGTGCACTATGCTTTCTGTAGAAACAACACAAAGGTAGGAAAATGTAGACAGATAAATATGACAGTTAACTGTGATCTACTGCTGATTAGTTTTCCCTCCTACTCTTGGCATGGTTATATAATTAAGATAATATTTTATTTCACCATTTTTTCACATGGTTCATAACACATTTTCTCTTGTTACAAAATGCCACCATAAGCATAATCTTAACAATTGCAGAATACTTTATCTAAAACTATACAATATGTGACTTGACCAGTAGCCATCCTTTGTCAGGCACTTGAGTTGATTGTTTTGTTTTATTTCACTCTTCTTGATATACCTTATTGTGTGTGCTTTAGATGTATAAACTTTTGGATTCTGAGGTTCTTTCTGAGTTTCTAACTAGATCATTCAGAGCAAAAAATAAAAACATAAAGTTCAAAAAGGTTGCGCCACCTTCTCCTTCCGCTGAAAATGACCATTTTGTTGTGCTTGACAGTTGCAACTCTTGAGCTTCCTTTTTCTCTGTAAACATGTTACACACAAATAATCAAAGCCACACTTCTTCCAGCCAAGGCTGTATGCTCACCAATGCTGACTGGGTAGAATCTACATTTATTCCAATCACCCAACCTTCCTGGAGAGTGTGCCAAGGCATGATGTCTAACCCAATCCTATAAGTCAAAAACTTCTTCATGTTCTTTTATAAAAAGAAAAACAGAAAAAAGAATAGAGGGAGGGAGTAGGAAGGAAAAGAGAAGGGAAGGGAGGAGAAGGAGAAAAGAAAGAGGAAATAAGAAAAAAGAAAGAGGAAGGGAGGGAGGAAGGAAGGAAGGAAAGAAGGAAGGAAGGAAGGAAGGAAGGAAGGAAGGAAGGAAGGAAGGAAGGAAGGAAGATCAAACGAACATGGTGATTCCACATGTCTAACCCCAGCACTGAGGAGGCTAAGGCAAGAGGATCGCTAATTCAAGACCAGCCTGGACTACATAATGAGACCCTAGCCAAACACCAACTATAAAGTAATTAAGGTTCCAGTGAAGTTCCCCTTTCACAAATGAAAGTGTAGACAGATGGCCCGTGTGACTTATCTGTGGGTCTAGTTTACCATGGCCACCTGTATCTCCATTGAGATGCTGATAACCCTTCATTTCACTGAGCAGCTCTGGCTTCAGAATGCTCTAAATAACCTGCCTTTGGAACTGCGCAATTGAAAAAGCTGTCGGCATTTTGGTATTATACAATTCCCCTTGAAATAGAGAAGATTGCTAGGTAATATTTTTCCTAGAGACTTATTCCCTCTACTCCTCTTCATTTTCCTCCTCATCCTTACACAATCTCTATTAAGACAGTGGTATTCATTTTCAAATTATGCTTCTACATTAATTTCTGAATAATGTAATCAGATTGTAAACATACAATTTAAATTTGAAAATGGGCAAATGTGCTTGCTCCTTGATTTTTTTTTTTTTTTTTTTTTTTTTGAGACAGGATCTCTCTGTAGCCCCAGCTGGCCTGGAACTTGCTATGTAGACCAGGCTGGCCTTGATTTCACAGAGATCCACCAGCCTCTGCCTCCTGAGTGCTGGGATTAAAGGCGTGCGCCACCACGCCCAGCTTCAGTATGTTTTCTTTTTAGTGAGGTTGAGCCACTAGCTAGGCATGTTATAAATACATAATACTTATGTTTATATGAATTGTGCCATTGGCTATTGCTTATGCATTTAATCAGAAAACAAATCCAACTTAATCAGTCTGTGGGCAGTTTTTCAAATGATTTCATTAACTACTCTTTGTGTGAAAGATGAAAATAACATATTTACTATAACAACTGGTTCCCATCCCAACAGGTACTCATAGCTTATCATTAGGCATTTGGGTTATTTTATTCACATTAAACATTAGGGTTCTGAAAGGTTTAGTGGGTAGGATGAAGAGGGAAGGAAAGGGATTGTTTTCCAGTGGATGTTTTTAATATATTAGAGCTAATATTTTTGTGGGACGCTTAAGCTTGTCTGCCAAATTATATTTATGTTAAAATGGAAAATATTCATCTTTTTGAAGTATGCCTTTAACAAAGAAAGCTTATTGGAAGCTTAAAGAAAGCATTTTTCCTAAGTTTCCTAGTTTGAGATTGCATTAGCTAATGGCCATTTTGGAAAAAAGGACTAGATTGTGGGGAGTTAAGGAAAGCTTCCTTGTGTTTCTAATGAATTTGGTGGTCAAGCTGTCCCTTAGCTCTGAAGAGTTTTCCATAAAAGTCTGTTAAACTAGACACGCAAGAGCTTTACCAACACCACACCAGGATGACATACCAAAAAGTCCTTCTAGGCCCAAAGTAAAGCTAATCCTGTAAGATGTAAAAGAAACTAGTACTTACTTAGGAGTGGGGGGAAGGGTATCTAGGGAAGGTGATTAAAAACATATATTTCTGTTAATTTAAGAATAATGCCTGAGAGAAATTAAATTTTGATTGTGCTGTTCACATCCACACCAGTCCTGCAATTTTAAGTATTAATTGTTCTCTCCAGTGGCTGCCGGTTGTTTTTAAAGTCCTGCCTACCTCTGCTGAGAGCACATTTGGCATGCCTGGTGCTCATCTCCAGTTAAGAAGATGCCCTTTCAATGGAGGGATGCCTAGAGAGTCCCTCCTCATTACAAACAGCCATTGTTTAGGATACAGGCTTTTTGACCAGAACCAAGACTTTCAGCTCAGTATCAGAACAGCATAGAAGCGCTCAGTATATTCAATTCATGGACTTTGCATGAGGAGGGGTCACTAGAGAAGCTCTGGAAGGAATTGCTTAAGATAAAGGGACGTATAAAATTGATTGCAATTAGTTATCTGCTGACTTGCTATCCTCTCAGCTCAAACCCTGGATTGGCAGAGACCAAATTGTTTTTTGTTTCCCCAACTCCTAGAACAATACCTTTGCCGGTAATAGCATTCTAAGTAGACTTGTGCTGGACTGAATACACTTGTTTTAAGGATATGCTGAGAATTTATTGCCTCTTAACTTCCTAGAGTAAATAGGCCTTTCAGGTTATTTGTGCATCTGCTCAAAGGTATTATTAAGCTGCCAGAATGTTTTCCCTGGTTAGAATTGAATTTTTCCCCAGAGTTTTCTACTTACCTTCCAGCAGAATTTACACAAGCCTGATATGAATAGTGTGAGAGGACCTGAGTTCAGCCTTCAGTCAGGACCCCTGGTCCAGTGCTGTTTTTGTGTCACCAGCAGTTTGGTTGGAGAGTGCTAGTCCCAGGTTTCCTTTACCTAGAGTGATCAGATCATCAATCCCAGCCTTTCTTCTTGGGCACTATATCTGCCTCCTTCACTGTTGAATCATAACTAGGAAAATGTTGCATTTTTAAAAAATTAAGCTGAAGGGACTGAAGCAAATTAAAGCCACTTAGAAAAAAGCAGGGAGAGTAGGGATTTCATGATCTGACAGAGGAAAGTATAAAGAAATATGAAATCAGGGTGTGCTGTGTGGGCATTTTTAGTATCTTTAAAGGAGAAAGAGGAAACATGAGGAATTATTCCTAAAAATAATATCTGTCTTCAGGAACATAGCGCCTGCTGTGTAATTCTCTAACTTGGGGGATTTGTTTTTCAGGCTTTTGAAAGGTAGGTAAGATGTAATAGTTGAGGCTGTTTCATGACAGTCTAATATACTACATGTCAGAGTCTTATAAAGGTTAAGTGGGAAAGGCCTACAAAAAGAATTAGGACTTTTATTTTTGTTCTCATGAATAATTTAAATCTATTTCTTTAATGGTTTGATTCAGTGACTGCCCTTGGTAAACATTATTCCCCATGCTCTCGGGAGTGCTTGGTCTATTACATAAGGGTTAGCCTCTCTATATAAATTTTCAGAAGTCCTTACAAAGTGATGAAAGAAAGTACCTTTAAATATTTGTTAAAATATTTAATAAGATGCATGTGTATGTCTGAAGTGTATACACCTGAGCCGTGTCTGCAGATGGGACTTTCCTTGAGCTTCTGCCTTGCTACTTGGACTGCTGACATTTTAAAGGGTTTGAAAGAAACATTATAGTCTTGTGACAGTCCTCTTGCATAAACTGAGTGAAGGTAAGGACAGCTGTGTGCACATAACAGGTGTGCAAGGGTCTGCGCTGGTCTCTGGAATGATGTATCATGGAGTGAGTTCTGTGTTAGGACAGAGTCCTATAATGTAAGTTTGTAACTTTTTATTTGCCTCCCGAAGTAAATCTTGAAAGTGTAAAGTAGGTTAAAATACAGGAATGCAACAGTAATTTAGGGTCAGGCTGCCATTTTATGGACAATATTGGAGCAAGTCCACAGTGGTTGGCAGGAGTGAGGGTGCTGTGCATCACATCTGATGTGGCTTTCTGGGAGCTTAGACACTGACGTCCTTAGTAGTGAGAAGGAATATCGGTCCTGTAACTTGCACCTGATTTTCCCCAAAAGTAAGCAAATTAAAGGGTTACGGAGGATTGAGGAATGTGGAAGGAATTCACGAGGGGATGGAAAAAATGATGAAGGGACTGAAAGGACCTTTTCTGGACATTAGTTCTTAAGTGCGCTTTTAGAATTTTAGAGTGGTTCTGCTTAACACACTTCAAAGGCTTCCTGGATATGGATGTTCTTTCTCTGCTAATGTACGAGCCCCTCAGCAACAAATGTTTGTTTGATTAATGAATTAATTAATTCTAAGAGCAAGAATTATTTGAGAAGGAAGAAGTGCCACCTTCGTGTTACACTGCTGCTCTGAGCTTTTTGAGTTGAACTCGCAGCCTAGTTTCCTTGGTATTGGTTTTTGTTTCTCTTCCTGTCCTCTCTAATAATACTGATATCTGCCATTACTAATAGCTGTAGAGGGAGTACTAAGCCAGGAATGGTACTGTATACACTTAGTGTTCATGACAGCACTGTGAAGGTAGTATCATTTTTATAGCAGTAAAACCAAAGGTTTCCCTGAACCACTGGGCTCTGCTTTCTTCCTTGTGATTTATAAAATGGAGCTGAAACAAGGGTGTGGAGGAACCTTGTGAGGGCAGTGGCAAAGTTTTCTTTGTCTAATTATTCTCACCCACCTTGATATGGAGAGTGGGGAGAGTGCATGGTGGGGAAGTGAAGGAAGTAGGGTGAGACAGGCTTTAATCCCAGCACTTGGGAGGCAGACAGGCAGATCTCTCTGAGATCTATGATTTATAAAATGGAGCTGAAACAAGGGTGTGGAGGAAACTTGTGAGGGCAGTGGCAAAGTTTGCTTTGTCTAATTATTCTCACCCACCTTGATATGGAGAGTGGGGAGAGTGCATGGTGGGGAAGTGAAGGAAGTAGGGTGAGACAGGCTTTAATCCCAGCACTTGGGAGGCAGACAGGCAGATCTCTCTGAGATCTAAGCCAACCTGGTCTACATGGTGAGTTCTGGGCCAATAGGACTACAGAGAGACCATGTCTCAAAGAATAAAGAGGAGGAGGAGGAAAAGGAAGAGAAGGAGGAAGAGGAGGAGGAGGAGGGGAAAGGGGAGGGGAGGAGGAAGGGGAGAGAAGCGCTGGACTGGCTCAGCTCACTGAGATGGCTAAAAGTGCTTGCTCTCAAACATGGCCTGAGTTCAATCCCAGGTCCTACACGATAGAAGGGGGGAACCAAATCCCACAAGTGTTTCTCTGTCTCTCTCTCTCTCTGTCTCTCTGTCTCTCTCTCTCTCTCTGTCTCTCTCTCTCTCCCTCTCTCCCCTTTCCCTCCTTCCCCTGTCTCATGTACACACTAAATAAATAAATAAATAAATAAATAAATAAATAAATAAATAAATGTTAGAGAAGAGCTCTAATATTGTCCAGGGGTTAAATAGGAAGGATCAATTTGGGAACTTTCAACCTAGTAACAGTACATTAGCTTTCTAGCTTTCTAGGGAGAAAGAACCAAAGCATTCAGTATGGTCTCTACTAGATCCAGCCAAAGGTTCAGTTCTCTGCTCGAATGAATTTGAAATACAGACAAAAAATACAGTGATGATTTCCAGGCCCTAGGGGAGGATGAGATATAGGCAGTTATTGTTTAATGAATACAGAGTTTGAAATTTGCAAGATAAAAAAAATCTGAAGGCAAATGATGGTGGTGGTAATAGAACATGTATGTACCTAATACAACTGAATTATACACTTAAAACTAAGTGACCAGGCATGGTGGTGCACGCCTTTCATCCCAGCACAGGGGAGGCAGAGGCAGGCAGAGTGCTGTGAGACCAAGACTAGCCTGAAATGATCTGCACAACCAGCTGCAGGCCAGCTGGAGCTGTGTAGTGAGAGCCTGTCTCCAAAAAAAAAAGATGAATTTCATACTATGACTATTTCACAAGATAATTTTTTATCTGCATTTGAAATAATGTTCAAGTATGTGCCTGTTGTATAACAGATGCACAACAAGTGACTGCCTGTCTGTCTTCTTTATGCATACATATAAAATGGAGATGACATTTAACACTGTTGGCTATGTTTCACAGGATTGAGGGATCCAGGAAGCTATTGAAAGCACAAGGGCTTTCACTGATTCGTTCATTCATTCAGCTGCCCTTCATTAGCAACCTGCCTATTATCAGGCTTTGTTCTGCATGTAGGATAGAGATGCTGTATAAAGAAGAGATGTGGTCTCCGTTCTGTGGACCCCAGAGTTTGGGTCACCATTCTTTGTGAACAGTAGAGTGCTACACTTAGGGAGTCTGGAGAGAGGCATGTCTCTGTGCCACTATTCAAGTACATCTCTACAATGTGCCCCTCTCAGTGCCCCAGAGGAAAAAGGAGTAGCTCTTCATCCGAATGGCCATGCCTGCATTGTCAGAAAGAGTAAACAGGTAGGGTGATTTCTAGCCCAGGGTCCAGTTCCATCTCTAATTCTAACTAGCAGCATGACCCTCAGCCAGTCATTTCCCTCTTCTGGTCCTCAGTTTCCTCGTCATTAAAATCATGGTGCTGGGGTTGTGGTCCCTAACGTCATCTGATATATGTTGCATAGTCACACTGTAGATTCAGTAAGGGCCTGTTCCTTGTCTTTACATGTGTGTTCCCAGGACCTACCTCAGAGCCTGGCATACTGTGCCTCCCTCTCTGTTCATCCCAGGAGTCAGAACTAGTGAAAATAAACCCTTTTTATGTGCATACGATCATGTCTGGGAAGTAGAATTATAGATACCTTGAGTGGACATAAACATACTGGATGGTGACAAGGCAGGTACCATGAAGGGCAGAAAAGATGTTCCCACCCACCAGAGGGAGCACCGTAAGAAAGCGGCTGGCACAGTCTCTGCTCCTTACCTTCTGTCTGCAGGATAGACAACCCTGAAGATGATCTGGCAGCTACTAGTCTGAGGCCTTCCTTCTTGCTTTTGTTACATATTTTGCAGGAAAGAGTGGTGGGAGGGGCGAGGTTAACGTGTTGAGTATGAGTAATTAGTCATTCAATCCATCGACATTTACAGTGACAGAATTTGAGTGCTTACATTATTGTGCACTGCTCTAATAGTTTACCCCTGAAATTTTCTTCCTGTATAATGTTTCTTAAAATACATCACAGGAACATAAAAGATTTAATGCGGTGCTTTGTACAACCATTAGAGTTTGGAGTCAACTGAGCCTCCTCAAAGCTCTTTCCTGGGTGCTGACAGTAATTCTGTCCTTAGTCACCGTTCAGAAGAGGGAAGGAGGGTAAGTTAGGGGTTTGGAATCTGGTCAACTGCAAAGTTGGCTGTGAGACTCACATAAAATGTTTCATTAAAGTACTTAAGCACACTTGAGTAACTGATGCATTTATTTGTAATGAAAATTGTACTGTTAGACTATCAAAGATGTTAGCCTAAGGAAGCAGGTGTTCTGATTTTGCCTAGCCTGCTCCTGTGCTTATTTGTGGATGGACTTCCCACCAAATGTATTTTCTTTACATCTGGTCCATTTCCCGAGTAGAGAACATAGGTGTTCTCTCTTTAAAAACCTTAAAATGCTTCAGTTTCATATTCATGAATTCAATATTTTTATCTCTTAGTGACATCTCTTCTAGGTAATGTTTTTAAAATCTTCATCCAGATGCCAGAGTTGATGCTGACATTTTTAATTTCTGATTATTCCTTCTAGCCTGTGTTGCATCCGTAAGACCAGTGAGGGGTCTTATAACGTGATCCCTGCATTTCCACAGGCTTCTCAGATTTCAGAATACGTTTTCACTGAAAACACTGTGTGTGTGTGTGTGTGTGTGTGTGTGTGTGTGTGTGTGTATTTTCATCAGTTCTTTCTGGATACACAAAGGATAACTGTTTAGTGTGTGTCTGCAGAGAAAAGAGCACCATCTCCGTCACACAAGAATGATATGACCTAATTTATAGAGACAGTCTGTGGAAGTAGCTCAGTGGTAAACTGTATTTCATGTCACCTTTTCAAAAGTTGGAGTCCATTTAGGGTTGTCTAATTCACAGGTAGGGCTCAACTCTGGGAATTGACATAAATTAGAAAACCCACATAGGCTACAAGGAGACATAAGCTGATGGGGGAACTGAAATTACTTTGCCTTCATGCTTCCTAGAGAAGGTTTACCTGTAAGATGTTTACATGGACAAGTGCTGGCTTTCACCACATTTCTGTCTGTGAGATGAACATCCAGCAAACAAAAGACGAACCTGCCAGACGACCTTCAACACCTAAGTGCCACGGATTCTCAGCACGCCTACATGTTTCATGCATTCTTCTATGTTCTATCACCAACACCAGAAAGGCTACTGTAGTCTAAGATATTTTCTCAGTGTCTTTGGGGAAGCTGTAAGAGGGGTAACAAGAGAAAGATGATTAGCAAGAAAGGGGTGCTATAGATTGTAGAACAATCTTAGGAGGGGATTTAGGGTAAGTGGTATATCATTAAAACAAAATGCAGTAGCTGGTTAGCTCTGAGGTTAGATCAGCAAGGCCTCCTGAAGCAGATAAATTCTTATTTTCAAGTTCCTTAAAGTTGGCAGCGTTTCCTGTGTTTGTGGTCTGGGATAACAGACTCAGAAAAGAGAGGGGCAGCCCAGAAAACAGAGGCACTAGGCAAGCCCATGAGGCTTGAGGGTTTGGCCCAGCAGAAATCTGCCTCCCAGCCAGGGTTCTGCTGATACTTTGTAACTTCATCGCCATTAGCATACACAGCACTGGCCCTGATTCTTTGCCTGGACCCTAGCCCCAAGGGCAAAGCAGCTGAATGGACTTTCTGGGTAAAATTTCTACAAGTTCTGAGGAGAGCCTTAGTTAAGATTCTTCTCAGGAGCTTTTTGCTTTCTCTTTGCTGTCTGGACCAGCCTTCTGGAAGCCTCCAGTTGACTTGAGGCCAAGAAGAAAGTTCTGGTGATGTGAGAAGTGGAGCCACTTAAGTTACTTACATGGTGGTAAAGAACCTTCGACACTCTCCACCTTCCTCAATCTGCTTTGTTTCCTTGGCTCTTCTCAAGGCTTCATGTTTTTCTTTTGGTTTTCATTTCCCATGCGTAGCCATCAAAAAAGGGAATAAAGTAAGACTCACGTGTGTGGGACATGGAAAGGAATAACAGTTCGGAAGGCTCTAGGCACTTTATGTTCTGGACTTTGTATAGACATGAGCGCTCACTCTGAAGGTACAGTGCATGTTGGCCTTCTTTCTAGTTCAGCAAAAGAGGATATCGAGGCTCAGAGTACTGAAGTAACCACCTGATATCAAGTGGATAATTTTAAGGCAGCTTTGTCTGAAAACACATTCCTGGGAGGGTAAGATGGCTCAGCAGGTAAAGGCACTTGCCACCAAGTTTGACAGCCTGGGTTCCATCCTAGGGACCTACGTAATAGGAGAGAACCAACTTCTACAAGTTGTCCTCTGATCTCCACATGCATGCCATGACATGTGCACACATACAAACACACACACACACACACACACACACACACATATATATATATGCAGGCAGGTGCACATGCATGCACACACTACATAAATAAATAAAATGTATTTGAAAAAAAAATTCCTACCCAGGCATCAAGTCTCATTTGGGAAGCTGAAGGAAAAGGATCTGAATTTAAGGTATCCTGAGCTACATACCTGTGTGTAGATGTACCAAAAAAACATGGGCATAATGCCATTAGGAACACTGTCTCAAAACAGTAGCAAAAAAAGACCAAAAATAAAAATCTTTCCTTTTATTATACCACTCTGCTTCAGATGATAAAATAAGCCAAAATAAAACCAAAAACTAGTCACCAAATATTTAGAGAAATATGGAGCAAATGAAGCAATTCAGTCTCTGCTAGCGAGAGCATGAACTGGTGCAGGCACTTTGAAATAGTTGACACAAGTCCGCTAAAGCTGAGTGTATGTATACCCTACCACCCAATAAGTAGAATCCTAGGAATATACCAAACAGGAATGTGGGTACTATTCCAAAAGGCATATGCATGGTGCTTATAACAGTATACTAGGTCAGAACTAGAAGCAATCTAGATCTTCAACAGATGAATAGAATGTGATGTTTCCATACAATGGAATTCTGATAGCAGTAGAGAAAGCAGCCTGTGGCCTTGTGTCAAGCACAGGTGACATTTCAAATGTATGAAAAGGCATGAAAGAATATTTATGGTATCATTCTATGTATATAACGTTTAAAATAGAGAATCTGGATATATAAATTAGAAGTCAGATAGGTGGATATTTTGGTGGGACTGATTTAAATGACGGGATAAACAAGAGGAAGATTTCTGTCGCTAGTCATGATGTGGAGGTGGTTATCCAGATGTGAGCTCTGTTCACTTGCTAAACATTCTTCAGTTGTAGCCTTCAGATTTATACATTTGATGACATGAATGTAATGTTCAATGAAAACATCTACCCCCTACCCTCTCCCCCCACCAAAGTTCTCTGGACAGCCAAGAAAATAATACAGTAAAAGGAACTGGTCACCAGTTATCTTCTGTCCTTCATTTTCCTAAGTGCTGAGGTGTAGAACATAAAAGACTATGTCTCCTTGCTCAGTAAGTAAAGCCCCATCAGGTGATTGACAGAATGCCTTTTATCAGGGACAGTCCAGCTGCTGTGTAGATGCGTGTCACTGGATCCTTCTCACTGTTTTTGCAAAGCAGGAGGTATTGTGCCCCTTTATTCCAGGGAGGAGCGCTGAGTCAAAAGCCCTTGTCAGACAACACAGAGCTCGTAAGGGGCAGAGCATGATTCCATCCCCATGCAGTTGATAGCAGTTTCAAAGACAATGGCAGCCATATCCTGATGGACAACTAAGGAACAATAATAAGGTGGACTGGAAAGGAGAGACTGGTGGTCTCTGTTTGGAGCTAGGAAACCTAGGTACATGTCCAGGTGCTGCCCCACTTTCTACAGTGACTGTCACTGGGTATGTGGACATCATCTCAAATATTAAACAGTGAACTAGATTTCATTCCCTTAAGTGATACTTTGTAGTTCTGTGGTTTGGTGGTTTTCCAGTTTTGTCAACCGATGCAGGGCATCTTCATGTCTTACCTTTTTGAGCTTGATCTCACTCTAGCATCATCTTCTCCATAGTTTTCCTGAGTTCCCTTTTCCAGTAAGCAGGAGTAACTAAATCCTGTTGTCCCACTACCACCCTTCACTTCTCTGCTTCCTGGGACAGGTCACATGTCTTTAACGAAATATCTAAACAAATATTTAAATTGAGAGAAAGTCTTCTTTAAATAATGTGTAAAATGCCATAGCTTATGCCGGACCAAAGGTAGAGATCTAGAATTTTTTTTTTCATGTCTTTGTTTATTTTACTAGAGGCCTAGGAGAAATAGTAACAGAATGGCTGGATTTTTTTTAAAAAATTAGATGACTTTGTAAGTCCCCTGAAAATACTCATAAAATCGGAGTGTTGATCAGCGTTTAAGCATCATTGAAAGTCTAAGCCCTTCCCATATGGAAGAGCCCCACTTAATTTAATGTCATTTTACTTTATCAGACAGTTAATAAACAGGTACTGTATTTGATCTTGTAAGTGTAGCCCTCTATATTTAGCTTTTTCAGCTTTAATGGAACTATAATTTTAATCATGATTATTACTTTACATTTTAATTATAATTTGGTGTGGCTTAAGTATACATTTCTGAGAGTGATTGTGTAATGAAAACAGGAATTAGCTTTTCATTAACAAAATAATGGGAGAGTTCCCACTGCATTCTAGTCTGTGTTCAAAATCTAGGGGCTGGCCTAAAAATAGCAAGGGGAGCTTAACATCTTGGTTAAAAGCATGTTTCTAAATTGGCTGTGTTCACAACCCAGTCTATTTTGCTCTATCTTGCTTCATCTTGTTCTTTTTCCTTTCAAAAATAAAATAAAATCTAGGAAAAGATGATTGTGCTGTTTGAGATTTCCTTTTTTTTTACATTTTTATTTAGATAATCAGCACCATGGAGCCTCAGGTGTCAAATGGCCCAACATCCAATACAAGCAATGGACCCTCCAGCAACAACAGAAACTGTCCTTCTCCTATGCAGACAGGCACAGCCACAGATGACAGCAAAACCAACCTCATCGTCAACTATTTACCCCAGAATATGACCCAAGAGGAGTTCAGGAGTCTCTTTGGGAGCATTGGTGAAATAGAATCCTGCAAACTCGTGAGAGACAAAATTACAGGTATGCTCTTCAATATTCAAGCTTGGGATTCACAGCAGACCTTAGACAAAATGTATATATGTGTGATGGTACATCTGAGTACATCATGAATCGTACATGCAAGGATAACATGGATACACTCCCATAAGCCCATGCTACATACATGTGTGTGCACCACATAAAGCCACATCAAAGACTGGTAAGATAAGGAAGAAGGAGCTTCTTCACCTTTTGTGGGAAGTGACCCTTTGGTTGTATCTTCGTTTATTCTTAATCAGCCACCACTACTTTTTTTAGACAGTGTCTCATGTATCCCAGCCTAGCCTTGAACTGGCTCTGTAGCTAAGGACGACCTTGAGCTTCTGACTCAAATACCTCCACCTCCTGAGTGTCAGGATTACAGGCATATACTGCCATGCCCAGTTTTATGTGGTGTTAGATACAGGGTCTTCATGCACTTGAGGCAAGCACTCTACCAACTGAGCTACATTCCTAGTCTCCTGTTTGCACTTCGGGTCCAAGTTCTGCCCTCTGCCTTTCCTTCCCTATACTCCATTAGATTTTAGTAATAACTTCCCTTCTCAAACATTTGATGTATGTGTGCCTAATATTTTTCCATATCATGACAAATGTTTTAAAGGGAACCCAAGTACACTTGTAGATAGATGACACCATTGTTCGTTGTCCCTGGGAAGAACAAGCCCTAAAGATAGTAGATAATTCTAGAATACAACCAGTCTACAGAAGGGAGTTGATACCTAATGAAGCTATACATTCTGGGTATTCTATTTCATTTTTTATTTCATTGTTCTGAAGCTAGTCTTTGACCACTTTGTATTTGACCTTGTATTTAAAAATGAAACAATTCACACAACTTCAATAATCAAGATTTTTACACACTGACTTATTTCCTAATTGATAACTAACTACTCATTAAAGATTCAGTGTCAGACAATGATACTGTGGCTGCTGGGGGGGTAGGGGGCAGAGAATTTCCCTATAATCTTACTGGAAGTGAGAATGCTTTCTTATAAAACTTACACAGCTGCACAGTGAAGTGGTATAGTGACTGTCCTCTGTTACTCTGCTCCTGAACTCATTCATATAGGCTTTGAGCACTTGTGAATTGTGAGTGCGGACTTCCATTTCACTTTCACTGGGCAGTTTGACAAGCAACCAGCCTGTATAAATACAAATGAAGCTCTCTGATTTAATTAGTAAAAGACATCATCTTGATTTGAAATCAGACACTACAATATATTCATGTGCATACAAATAAATACCTCTTTTTATTCTTCTAATTCACATGTAAATGTGCACCTTCACAAAGTAAGTACTTTACAGAAATGCAAAGCTAAACTTCAGTGCTGCTTTTTACAGTGTAAACCAGCAAATTTCTTCATCTGTAAAACTGGAAAATAATACTTACCTTAAAAGGTATATTACAAGGATGAACTGAGAAGCCAGCTATGCCACACCTAGCAGGATGCCATTGGATAGGAGGCTCTCAGTAAGTAGAAGGTGCTGGTTTGGTACACGCAGCAAGTGTGCTTCAAGGACGGAAAGATACCAAGGCCTCCAAATGGGGCCAGGCTTATCCCAGGGTACTGGACTGTCTGTTCTTTAACAAAATTACCTATACTTTCATAAAGTTGATGTTTAGATTCCTTGATAATCTTTACATGATGGGATGATAATTCAAACCAAATTAAAACCGGATAACCATATGATTTTTCCTCCCACTCCTATATAGAAAATGTACTTTTTGGTTTCACATTATATTCTAAATAAGGATTCTGCCAGCTATATTAGTGAATGGATATTATTAATCACCTTTTCAGAAGAGTTTCCTTAGAATGGTAGTGAGATTTTTTTTAAAGTACTGATTCATGGTGTTGTTCCTTGTTTGCTAAAGACACATGTTTAAACAAGCAGATTCTTTTACTGAAAGAATGCTAATTTGGTAGTTCACCGAGTAGATTTGAATAGGAGTGACAGCTTCAAATACAGCCTTTAATTTGGTATACAAAACCAAAATTGTCAACTCTGGTTTGTTTAGCACCCTCTCCAGCACAAGCAGAGCCATACTGAAGCTTATGGGCGGAAAGCAGAACTACAATTCAGGCACAGATTTATAACTATGCAATTTTTTCACTCAGGAAAAAAAATTTATTTGTAGAGAACTTATGGGAATGAGGCAGGGAAATATAGAGAGACCAGAGATTATTTGCCCTCATTTGGTAGCAGCGTTTAATAAAAGTAGAACTTGTGGTTGTAAAGAGTGCTTATTAAATTCTTCATTTACACTACCTAATTAATTCTAGCATTTTAAATTAACAGTGAAACTGGTCCCTGCTGTACCATTCCATGGATGCAGCATATTTCCTCCATCCACCCGTTGTTCAGGTTTAATTGGCTACACTAAAAGTCAGAGAAGGAGGGAGAGATAGGGCTGTAGGGAGGGGAAGGATGAGAACCCCTCCAAGCAGGTGACCCTCTGAGACCTACTTTGGGGTTCAGTCATAGCACAGGCTACGAAAGGTGGAGTACACCAGAGAACAGAAAAGCTGCTGCTGGTTCAGAAGTCGGGGTAAATGACATCATAGGTATTTTTGTTGCCCTGATTTTTAACATCCCAGTCCCCCCTTTTCCTCCAACACCTCCTACAGATCTCAATGCATTTTGATCCTGTGAAGTTTACAAGGAGTTCTAAATATCCAGTGGGAAGATTGGGGGTGGGAGGTGACAAAAGATAAGAATTCAAGATTAAGATTTCCCAGCCCCATGGGGCTGGAGATATGGTTCAGCAGTTAAGGACACTGGTTGTTCTTGCAGAAGACCCAGGTTCAAATCCCAGCACCCATATGGCAGCTAACAACTGTCTGTAACTCCAGTCCCAGGAGATCTGACGGCCTCTTCTGACCTCCACCGGCATTGCATGACACGGATGCACTTATCTACATGCAGGCAATACACACATACATATAAAATAAAATAAAAATAAATAAAATTTAAAAAAAAAGATTTCCCAGCCCCAAGCCACTCCCTAGGAGAGTATGATGGATTCCTTGGGAAGGTCTGCCTTCTGAAAAGTTCAGATCCCTTGGGAGGAAATGAGTCATTGCATTAACAACAAGCTGAACTCACTCCAGCTGTGGGTTGTTGCTGAATTAATGAGAGAACACACAGAAGAAACTTAGTCATGGATTTAAGTGATGTGGTACTGAGGACAGCACTTAAAGCTAGGTACTTCCTAAGCGCTGGGCATAGCCTTATCTCATCACCACTGAGGACAACTTCCATTTTCTTAGATAAGGAGTTTGAACTTAAGCAAGGCTAAGTAACTTCCCCAGGCAGTACAATTAACTGTAGTGAGCTTGGGGAGTCTCGTAAAAGCATTATTTTATATGAGAACGTGCACAAGGTGAAAGTACCCTTCTAACCCCCTCCCTGTAACCAAAAGCAGCACTGTGTTCCTCTGAGGAGAGGCTGCTGACTGCCCTCTGGAGAGCCCACCTAATGCACCATGGCTTTAAACGAGACTCCTGTACAAAGGGAAGCAAAGATAACAATATTTGTCATCCACTAGGGATATAACTGAACCTGCATTTTTCTTCAGGGCACAGGCAAATTTACTGTAAGTGCCAGAGCTAAGATTCCCTTACAGGGCTTCTGGACATCTTTGTTACTAAATAAACTCTTCTCAGAATCACTAGATTTCCATATTGCAATTAGGAAGACACAGACTAATCTAGGTACCCAGGAGAGAAGACATGTATACCAAATTGCTTCTGGGTATAGCCATGGGCAAATGATGGCATAGTTAGCCAAGTCCTTACCTCCAGTCCCTACTGCTGGAGACAAAGGAAGATGTCTTGTGATCCACAAGGTTTCTGCAACCTAGAAACTCAGGGGCAGAACAGCAAGACCTTGGTAGACATTGTGTTTCCCACGGGCTTCTGAGAACTCATTTAAGTTCCTAGTTTTTATTTTCTTTTGTTACCTTTGGTTTCTGTTTTGCCTTGTGGAATCCAAATTTCTGAATGGTTGATATTTTAGGGGAAGAAACATAAGGCTTGACCAGGACAGGATTAGATGGCCTGGATATGTCTAAAGCCAGCCAAGCTGCAATGCTAAATTTTATTATTGTAAATACCTGTCTATCTTATTGCCCCACTCATAAAGGAATAAAGAAGTGGAAAAATAGCAAAGAAAAGTCCCCACATGGAGGTAGAGATAGCGCTCAGTGATAGTATTCCTGCTCAGTATGTGTAAAGCCCTGGGTTCAATCCCTAAAACCACAGAAAATAAAAACCTAGAAAGGAAGAACTCAGTAGAAGACAATACACAGCTCTGATCTGCCCAGTAAAATAAATAGCTACATCTTTACTTAATGTCCTCCTCTATATGTCCATCGATAAGAGCCTTTAAGAATAGTTTTCTATCCGTTTCAGGCAAATGAGTGCTCTAATAAAATTTTTGAGAATAGAGCAGTCCAAACTGAGCATTGCTGACTACAAAACTGGAATATGGACAGACTCCCAGTGCTGGGGTGGCTGGGAAAGGTACTGTCTCTGTTAGCTGGAGCAGTGGCAGGTTAGAAAGATGGAGTCAAGATTAGATTGCAACAAGAAAGGAAAAGGAATCGAACTGAAACTTCAGCTGAAAAGAAAAAGCAGTTTTTATTCCTCTTTAGTTTGGAAGGTAGAAGGTGGCTTTTTGGAAGTAGTGGTCCAATATGAAGCAGCATTGTCTGGCAAACTTAAGTATGCCAAAAAATATTTTGACATTTCCTAAACCAAATCCAACCCATAAATTCACGAATCATTCAGTAGCAAAAGCAGAACAAGGGGGAAAAAATGTTCTTCAATCCTCTGGGTATCAGGGAGAACACTTTGCTGGCACCATTGTACTTTGTTTCTATTTCTACTTTAAAAAAGGAGTCAGCTGGATGTGGTGGTACATGTCTTTGATCCCAGCACTCTGGAGGCAGAGGCAGGCAGATCTGTGTGTGTTCAAGGCCAGCCTGATCTACATAGTGAGTTCCAGGTCAACTGGGCCTACAGGGAGACCTTGTCTCAAAAGATTAAATAAATAAAAAATAAATAAATAAATAAATATTAAAAAGGAGTCAACTCTGTTTCGATGGGGCCACATCAGAATTGTGCTCTTCCTTGGATTTGTGAAAGTGTTAATCATCCTGCGTGTCTCTCAGAATGTGAGGTTGGGGCACAGAGCGCAGCAGTGGAGAGAGTGTCTAACAGCTTCCTTGACAGGGACATGGTATGGTCTAATGAGTAGGAGAGGAAAGTGAGGCTCAAGGATTGCACTGGTTTCTGCCTCTGCTTTCATGGAACTGCGTTTATAGGGACTCTTTGAGAATTTGGTTTACTGCTGAGAGAACCATATAAACAATAAAAGACTCCGAAAAAAGCCATAGAATATGAAAATGCTTTCTACTTACTCCTGGAAAGTGAAGTCAGCGATAAGATGAGTTTATTGGAATAATTTCTCTTAGCGCCTAGCAAAGACAAATAATAATTTCACAGATTTTGTATGTTACAAGCACCTTGTGTTTTTTGAGGATGGCATTACATCCTTTAAATGTAGTAGCTCATGTAAATAGCAAACTGGGATTTCCTGGGGAATCATAAGGATGCCAGTATTTAGTAAGAATCTTCCATGTACCTTCCATGCATTATCAGAAGATGAGAAGGGCTGGAGAGATGGCTCAGTGGTTAAGAGCACTGGCTGCTCTTGCAGAGGACCTGGGTTTGATTCCCAGCATCCACATGGTGGCTAACAACCATCCATAACTCCAGTTCCAGTGGAATCCGACACCCTCTTCAGACCTCCATGGGCATTTCATGACATAGATGCACCTACCTACATGAAGGCAATACACTCATACCTGTAAAATAAAAATAAAAATAATAAATAAAATATTTTTTTAATTTTTTTTAAATCAGAAGATGGAGTCCTGTGTAATCCTCAATCCTCTCTTCAGATGAAGAAATTTGAATTTAGGAGGAACTGAGCAACTTGCACAAGGTGTCTCACCTTTGAAGGGTGGGACCAGGACTCAAATTCAGCCCTATCTTATACCCTGTTTTGCTATCCAGTTTCTTCCAAAATTCTAAGGCGATTTCTCCACTTTACAAAGAAATTCAGATTGATTTCCAGGGAATGGAAACTTTTAATATAGGGAAAACGTAATTAGAGTTCAAAATATTTGTCTTGGAAAATGATACACTATATATGCACTTTAAAAATTTAAAATTTAAGTTAAACAAGTCACTGCTTACCTAAACAAGAAGCTGGAGTTGTTTTTAACTTCTGATTTTTATCTCCTTGAAATACCCTTCATTGTGTTCACCTTTTACTTTTTAAACACTGTATTGAAATGGAAACTGCCTCAGCTTTAAGCATAGTTAAAACTCAACCACAATTAAGCATATCCAGGAAAATCCTAAGATATTGATTAACTAAGTGAACTTTTCTTACATACACATCAGAGGATATTTGTTAATGATAGGAAGAGTAGAGGAAATATTAGCATTTATCTGCATGTTTTGTTCTGATTTGAAAATGTGCTTGGTACAGTGCTCTATATTTCTGGAACTCCGGAGAAAATCAGGCCAATTTGCATCCAACATTTTTTAATGACCTCCCTGCAGTCACCTTATACTTATGGCAGAAGGAAGAATAAAAGATTTTTTGATGTGTTGACTTGGGAGATGAGTTGACTATTATTAAGGGAAATAAATAGAAAATTTTTAATGCAGAGAAAATTTGGAGGCCCAAAGGGATTACAAAATTGGAGAATGGGGATCTACCTTATTAAGGAGAATGGGAATTTCAGAACATTAAGCGTAGACAGTAAACCATGTAATCATTGTGCCTCTACACACTCACCAAGGGCAATCAGAGACTTTCCATCATTTCTAATTAGAACTCGGCAGCTGAGTGGAGCTGTGAGGGTTAGGATTTGGGCAGGCACATTATGTATCTTTCAACAGCTTTTTCCCAGGATGGCGGTACTCAGGATTACAGACCAGGTATGCTTTCCTTTTACCTCCTGGTTATCTTCCCCTTCATCTGCCCCTTCCAAATCTGACAGTTCTGCCCTGATTTCCAAACTCAGATAACCATAGGGAAGTACTGTCTCATCCCAAGAGAGATGTCTCAAAGGATTTTACCTAGGAAATGAATCAGGCCTGGGTATTTTAAGGATTTTCTATTTCTGTGCTTTAGCTGATTGTTTGGTTCTTAAGACCAAGTCCCTGTTCACTTAGCTTCTTCTCTTTCTCCTAACACACACACACACACACACACTGCTCCACACACTGCTCTCTTACTCTGCAGAATAGCCTGGTTGATTGTGACTAGGAACTAAGCAGGAAGGTAATGTCAAACTGAAATTTCCACACATGATCTAAAAATGTAATTCATCAGCTTCAGGGTAGGAGGAAAGTGCTTTCTGAAATGTGTTAATGGGAAATTCATTTTTCTTGCCTTCTGAGAGGTGTGGTGGTAGTGTGTTTTTCAGTCTGTCCCTGCCCCATTCTGCATCTTCTATACTGCTCTTAACCCAGGAACCCTGTCGCAGTCTTTCTTCTTCTTAACAACTGAAAATCTTTCAGTTTCCTGGCCTTTTCATTTTATCTATGGTGCCAAAATTGAGCTTTGATGGAGGAAGCTATTTCTAATTTGGGGAAAAGATAAAATTCAGATAGAGACCATCTATCTGTCTATGGCTTTTTACATTTGTAAAACACTTTCAATCAGCCAACAGTATTTATTTAGTGTCTATGCTCTCAGACCAAATAAATGTTATTCTATTCCCTCTCTTAAACTCTGTGTCAGGGTTTATGTGGAAGCCCAGAGAGATAAGGCATGCTAGTAGGGGGCAGTGAGTGAGGAAAGGCAGGAGATTCTAAGGGCCTCCACCAGCCCATAGATACAGAAGGGACAGGTACCCAGCTTAGGATGCTTATCACTACATATCTACCTTTGCTGTTTTGTAGGACTAATTTTGGTTTTGTTTTCACCAAGGCCTAACCTCACCTCTCCTGGCAATACCTATTAAGGTCATTGGAAAGAGCTAGGAAGAGGGCTCGGAGGGCTAAAGTACTTGGCACACAAGCATGAGGATCTGAGTGTGAATGCCTGGTACCCACGGAAGCTGCCCAGTGTGGTGGTGCACACCTGCAGTCCCAGAACTGGGGAGACAGAGGCCGAAGCTGGAGGATCCCTAGTTTTCTGGCCACCCATTCTAGCCAAATCAGTAAGCTCCAAATTCAATGAGAAACCTTGTCTCAAAAAAATAAGTGGAGAGCAGTTGAGGAAGACACTTGACATTGACCTCTGGCCTCCATGTGCATGCACACAAATGTGCACGAACACCTACACAAATACATGAACACATAAACACCACATATATACACCCAAAAGTCTTTGGAAAGATAGCACAAGAGGATTGATTCATAACAGGACAATGAAATGGAAATTTGACACTATGTCAGTTACAGTGCTAGGCATATTATACCTGTAATTTTATTGAAGTTTTGTATTTTACGTGATCAATGTTTATTATTCCATTTTGCAGTTGAGAACACCAAGCCTAGAATTATCAGCTGAAAGGGGTTGAGTCTGTCTGATTGCACCACCTGTGGTCTTTCTGTTACTTTGCCATTCTGCCTCTGTTGAGTGAAAATGAAGACATCGGTTATGAACATTCAAAGGAGAAAAGGGTGACAATGGACTGGGCTGCTCAGAACAAGTGTCAAAGAAGAGTGAGCCTTGAACTTGCCCTTGAACATGGTAGAAATTAGAAAACCAGTTACAGTGAGGAGGCAGTTGAAGCAAGCTTAGAGGCATGGCTACAGCATGAGTCTTTATGCCCACTCCCACACCTAATTTACATAAGAAGTCCTAGCCCCCAAAATAAATATTTAGAAATAGGAGCCTTACACAAATAAGTAAGGTTAAGCGATGTCCTGAGGATAAGAGCCAATAACATTAGCATTCTTACAAGAAGTCAAAGAGAAACCTGAGCTCTCTTTCTATATCCACACACCAAATAAGAGGGCAGCCCTGTACAAATCAAAAACAGAGCCCTTGCAGGAACCCAACTATGCTGGCACCCTGATTTTGGACCTCCAGCCTCCAGAACTATGAGAAAATAAATTTTTGGGTTTTTAAAGCTGTCTCATTCATGATATTTTGTTCTAAGTATCCCAAGATGACTAATATAGACCTCATCATGGAATAGTGAATGGAGCACTTAGTACTACCTTTTAGGGTAAGTGCCCATGCCATCTTTATCAGTGAAGTAACTAGCTCAGAGAGAGTCATTTATCCAAGTTACAGTTAATAAGAAGAGCTAAGGTTTGAACCAAGCCTGCCACATACTGAAGCCTGTATTCTTCCACTTTGCTAATAAATAATGCTTCCCAACACAAAATGACGTCTATGATCGGAGGTCAGGAACATGCTTGCTCGGTGACTCTTTTTACACTTACTTCAATATCTTGCAGATTTATAAGTCTGATTTTCTAATCAGCTCTTCTTTTGTCTTTGGTGGGATGCAAGACCCTATTGACACAAAGTGGGCGCAGCATGTTACGGCGATGATTCTAATTCCGGTGGCTGCTCATGAATTTCTCATGAAATGCATCTCGAATCAGATTGAATCATTTTATTTGTGGTATATGCCAGAGATACACACTTATCTCAGATATTTGCTCTTCTTGTTTGCTTTCAGTGGCTCTTCTTCTTAGTACCTCATTTAACCTGTTGAAGCATTCAATAGAAGCAATTGTCTAAAATCATTTTGCAGGTGAGACCAAGAAAGCACAAAGAAAACTTGAATCATGGATGTGGCTTATTTTCCTTGCTCTTTTCTCCCTCTCTCTCTCTCTCTCTCTCTCTCTCTCCCCCCCGCTTTTAAATTTCCTGTCCTAGGCCAGGCACGGTGGTGCATGCCTTTAATCCTAGCAGAGGCAAGCAGATCTCTGTGAGTTCGAGGCGTGCCAGTTCTAGGCCAGCTGGGACTACAGAGAGACTGTCTCAAAAAAAAAAAAAAAAAAAAAAAAAAAAAAAAAAAAAATGATATGGCATCTGAACTATTCTATTTTCTCTTTTTGCCTTCTTATTTACTCATATACCACCTTGATCCAGAAGGAGAAGGAACTGAGTTGACTTATAAAATAATCTTGAAATAGCTTGTAGGTGGAGGGGAATGGGTGTAGAATGGTAAAAAGAACACACGAGAGGAAACTTGGCCAATCAAATGTGACTTGTCTAGAACTGACAGACAAGCTAGCCCACCCTTACTGTAGCTCCTACGGACTGTGGAGACAGTTGCCAGCTATAATCCAAGATAGCTGTGAATCCTGAAATCATATATATTCATTTTTCCCTTGCTCTTCTCTCTTGCCTGGGCCCAGTTTGGACTGACTGGTCTTTTTGTAATGGAAGGGCTGACAGTGGCATGGAGAAGCTGCCTGAATGATGTCCGTTTTTATAACATAAGATATAAACAGTGTGCCAGGAGAGGGTTCTCAAAGCAAGCCCTCCTTGCCCGCTACCTGACACTGAAATGTCAGCTTGAGTTCCTCAGTCTTCTTCCTCCCTTCAGTTCTCAAGGTTGGGCATTCAGGACTTATGTCATCCATAGCTTCTGCTTTTCTGGTGAGAGTTCCCGCACTTATTTCTGGCCAAAAACCCCAGTCTGGACAGTGAACAGGAACCTCAAGGTCAATCTCATATCTTTGTCCTGACAATGAAACAAGAACTCGTTCTCACCCACCTTTGCTCTTACAGCCCTTCCCTGGGAAGCCTTGCCAATGTGGCAGGCACCCTCTGAGTACTGAGGGAAAGAGCTCTGCCCAGAGCCCCACACTCTGAACATACGCAACCCCAAACACGTCCTGCCCAGAATACCAAACAGCACATCAAACTAGCCCAAACTGAGATCAACTTCAATGAAATCCTGACTCACCTGCTGTACAGACACACTAGAGGGGTGGGTAGCTTTATCACCCCCTCAAACTACCACTTCCTCAGGATCCACTAAAGAAACCTTTCCCCTTCTTTCTTTGGGCAGTACTTATGGTTCAAACTTCACTAAGTTAACTTCACTGTGTGAAGGCACTTTGCAGCAATAATTAATAACAGGTTTGGTGGTTCTGGAAGATTGTAAGTGAAAGCTTTTAGTTCAATATTTGAAAACATTAGGATAATTTTTTAAGTGTATTTTAAGAATTAGGCCTCTTTGGGGGCTGGAGAGACAGCTCCGTTGGTTGAGTGCTTGCTTTGCAAGCATGAGGACCTGAGTTAGAGCTCCAGAACCCATGTAAAAGAAAAAGTAGAGCACAGTGGCATGCTCTTGTAATCCCAGTGCTGAGGAAGCAGAGACAGGCAAATCCCTGGGGCTCCTTGCCAGCCAGACTAGCCTACTTAGCAAGTTCCAGGCCAGTGAGAGGCCCTATTTCAAAAAAAAAAAGATGAATGATGCACCTGGCAAATGACAGCCAAGGTTAGCCCTGGACCTCCACGTACATGAACACGCACACATGCACCCATACACATGAATATATGCACACATAAGCGTGCACACATGTATATGCTATACATACATTCATACTATGTATACATAAAAGAGTTTTATGAGCAGTGGTAAGACAAAACAGAAGGATCTGTGAGGTTCTTATTCTAACTCTGGCTACAGGACTTTCTGTGAATCCAGGCATTTCATGCCTTAGGCTGCTTCCATTAAGAGGGTAAGAGTACTTCCCACCTGACTAGGCGTCCTGAGATTGTTAAAGTGATTCCAGTTCAGGATATTACTGTGGCCACTCAAGATAGGATGCTGTAAGCAGGGGATTTATGAGGGAAAGGCAAATGGTCAACACCCTGTGATAAGCCAGCTTTGCTTTCTAGTCTACCTTCCAGATGTTCTGTTCACTTATCTACATACATCTCAGCAAAAGCTGATTAACTCTCTCAGACATCAGAGTCTAACTGTTATTAATGCTCAAGATGATCAAATTACATTACCACAGATCCTACTTGTGCTGTTAATATTAGATTTTGGATTCCGGTCTATAATGAATGATTTTTTTCCCCTCCATGCATTGGAAAAATTGGTTAGCCGAGTTCATAAGAAAGTTTAATTAGCAAGCTGTTTGTGAAAATAGCGATTGTGAGTCATCGTTCAGAATGAACTAATATTTCTCAGGGTTGAATTTGTTCTTCTGTTCCTTGAGCAGCCACACAGGATCTTTTTGTTTGTCAAGCTGGTGCATGCTGCCCACTTGAGCTGCACCATGTAATAAATAACAAAAACAGCCGATTCTTAAAACTAGGAGAAAGAGGACTGTAGGGTGTCTGCATTTGTATATGTGTGTCTGTGTCTTCCAGGGGTATATCATGGATGTCCTGGGGTCTAGTACTGTGCTAGACAGAATTCCTACTGATTAAGAGCTGGAGTGCCTGCGTACACCCCCAGCTCTACTACGTACTAGCTGTGCAGCAGGAAAATTCTCAGCTTCTCTGTTCCTTGATTTCTTCATTCCTAAAATAGGGATATCGATGGGATTTTGTATTAGTATACGGAAAGCACATGAAAAGTCACCTGATATGTGGTGATATAATTCCTATAGCCGCTCTGTGAGGTATAGGTATTATTATCCCTATTCTACAAGGGAGGGAATACACTAAAAAAAAAAAAAAAAAAAAAGATTAATTTGTTCAAGGTCATGCAGCTTCTAAGTAGCACTGCAAACTTGAAGCCCTGTTTGTTTCACTCCAAATCCTCCGTTTTTATCTTCTACATTAAACCACCTCACAATCAGATATCAGTATAGATACTGTGTGTGTGTGTGTGTGTGTGTGTGTGTTTCTACAAAAGTGTGCTGCTATATCCTTTTAGCCACGCATAATAATGCTTTTCAGGGTTTGCTCCCCTTGGGCATTGGGTTCTCCTGGTAGAACTTCTTGGCTTATTGTATGGCTGACTACTGACAGTGAGCTAGAACCAGACTTGTACAAGTTGTACTGACATGAAACCATGTCTTCAGAAGCCTGACTCTCTCCCCACTGTATCTTAGACTGTATCGTGTCTTCTGAGAAAGAGTATCATAGACCATGCAGGGAAAAGACCTTGGAAATATTCTCTGACTTTATCTCCTCATTTCTACTGGCCCTCTGTTATTTTAGGAACAGTGTCTCAGCATTGGGAACTTACAGTAATTATATCCTGAGACAGTGTTCAGTCCTGTTTCAAAGAACAATGCTCATTTAAGAAACCCCCTAAAAAAGTCTTTCCCAAAGGTGTTTAATCTTATATTTTTAAGGGGGTGCTGTGGCAAAATGAGTTTGGGAAACTAAAATGAACCAGTAAAAAGGCATCTCTTTCAACCCCTCTGAGTCTGTACTAACATGCATTCTGAGATTTAGGAGCTGTAGAATATGTACTGTTGCTCTAGATGTGATGGTTGGATAAGTAGAGACTTGGTGTGCTGGTGGAATCTCACCTGCTCCCAGGAGGAATCAGAGGATAGCAGATGGGTCTATCTAGCACCAGCACAGTCCCATCACACACCAGGCATTTTGGGAAGTTATTGAGCACTGAGAACATTCTGAGCAAGATTCAGCCCCTGGACTCATTTGGCCTTCTGATTATTAGGACATTTCATTTTCCACTGCCTAAAGACCTGAACTAGCAGTAGAAGTTGTTCACAGACTGCCATCTCGTACACATTCCTGGGCACATCTTCATTTTCATATCTACCAGATACTAATGCCATTGGCTGCCTGTTCTTGCTTGGAGTAGCCATTGCCCAACATTCTGCTAATCCAAAGAGGATGGCTTTTCTCTTTGATTTCTACCCTGCAGACCTATTTCTGCCCAAAGTGCTTTTGTCCCTGTGTGTTTATTTCTCTTATCTCAAGCTAAGTAGTTATTTTTTAAAGACAAATACACTGTTGTTTCTTGTTTCTTTTAAGGAGGTTCTTTAAAAAAAATTATCAGAATTAACTAAGTTTTCAGACCGTGATGGTAAGCTTCATGTATGGAATTTCCTAACAATAGAAATTTCCTCAGTGGTAGGGATGGAAGAGCTTGCCTCTACATTCATACAGATGTGAGTGGTTGGTCTGAGATCAGACCCCAAGCCCTTACTATAGAGAGGATACACTGACAGAGGTTTCCAACGTCCTACTCCAGCTAACATTAGACATACTGATTATCTCTGCTCAGACAAGTTACTTAAGTCATCTACCCTAGTCAGAACAATGATTTGATTTTTTTTGCTTTAAACAAAGTCTGTTCCAGTAGATATGTGTTCAGTTAGTATTTATGAAGCATTACTTTGTGCCAACCCCTCTCAAATAATTTATCTCACTTAATCTAACTCTCAATATGATATCAGGAGCCTCCACATGCCTTTTGTAAGGATGTTGTCTGGTGGTAGTTTTAGAAGTCATTGTCTTCCTATTAAATTCAACAGTTCTTTTCACCCACAGGCATTTCACCCACAGAAAGTTTCATTTTGCCCAAAGGCTAATTACAGTGCACACAATTAGCATTAATCTGATAGTTTTTTCCTACTCTTCTTCCTTTGTTGCTAAACCATTGTCTTTGACATCTGCCACATTTCTGGAACCACCTGTTGGTTTATATCCACTCTGGGTAGAAAGTCTTGTCTATCTGACATCCAGACCTTTGTTTCATGTGAGAATAAACCAGCCAAAATTTAAGAATTCTGGATCATTTTTATGGCTACCTAGGAGTTTGCCAAAATCCTCCTCTTTTTGTTTCAACCGTGTTAAAAATATTTTTAAATGTATGACTATTCTTTCCTGTCTTGTAAGAATATTCTGAACATGGTTTAATTTAATGTTGCTTTGATTAAGAATCTTTCATTGCCCCAGGGTCATCAGTCTGAATGTTCCTTCTTTTTGTACAATAAGTACTGAAGGTGAGGCAGTTGTCACTGAGGCGTCTATTGTCCCTAGTACATTATTCAGAATATTTTTCCCTTTCAGTCCTTTCTTTTTTAGCCAAGTACTTGATACTAGCTTTTTATCTTATGAATTTCCATTCTTCTTGCACAACAGAAGAAAAATAGCGCTCAGATTGGTTCGGTTTTTCATTGTTGAAGTTTAGTATTGAAATTTGTATTTGAAGACCTGTCACTTGGAACAAGTTATTTTGTAGGACAAACCAAAAGGAATGGAAAAAAAATCCCTTTTGAGAAATTAGTTGGTTAGCTTTTCTTATTGTATAATATACCTTTCTGCCTGGGGAGGGGGCTGCTGGAAATGGGTATGTATATTCTGTGAATCCCTGTGTGCTTTACCCTAATAGTGGAGGCTTTGTTTTACATCTCTGGGAAAAGTTGGGTTGACACGAGTTCTGCAATCAGAAAACGCTAGTAAAAGCTTATGTGGGCTTTGGCGTTAGATGGACTCATTTGAGAATCTGAGGCCCCAAGTATTGGCTCCCTTGATTTCAAATGGTAGTGATAATGCTTGCCCTGTAGAATTGTTTTAGGTAGTAGGTGCAGTAATAAAAATAAATAGTTGATATAATGACTGGCACTCAAAAAAGATAATTTTTGTACTACTCATTTACTTACTGAATTCATTCATTTATTCACTAAACATTCAGCTAACAGTCAATGTGCCAAGCATAGGTCTACCAAGATTAATAGGACCCATATCCTCACCCTTAAGGAACTTTCTAGTCAATTGAGAAATACACTCAGTCCAATGAGCATATATTAAATGCTTATTGTGGGCCAAGCACTCTGCTTATTATCTTGATACCACATAATTACAGAAATGACACCTACTTATCCAGAATGTAGCCTCTGGCAAAAACCATAGACTGGCTGAAGGTAATGTTAAATACTTGGGGAATTCAGAATAAGGTCTTGCTTTTTCCAGCAGTGTTGTTTATAGAAAACAGATACACTCAAGATGTCAGATTCCTAAATAACCCCTGACCCCCTGTCAAGGGTCTAGGGAGTTCTCAATGAACCTCTGAGGATGGATTCAACTTAAAAATAGTAATTGAGAGATGAAGAAGCCAATGGATGAATCGGGTTGATAGGGAGAAAGCACCAGGACACAGATAAAACTCCAGCGGAATAGTTTTATTTCGCACTGACGAGTTCCCTTCAGGGGAGGAAAAAAAGTCCACCCATGGGTCATGAGCTGGGGTCTTTTATAGGGAGAGTCTTCAAGGGTGCAGAAGGCGGGAAGATATATTTTTTAAAAGATTAGGCAGGAGGAAGCTTGAGAGCAGGACAGTTAAAACCTGCCGCCTTTTGAGATCAAAGGAAAAGCCTGCTGTGCTGACCAAAAGGTGCAGAAAAAAAAGTCTGCTTTTGACGTCAAAGACCAGGGTGCTTGTCTCAGGGGCTTTGCTGTGGATCTGAACCCTAACAGTAGTGACAGTACACAGTGATATCCGCAACCAGCAGCCTTGGGAGAGTGTGACAGTAAACAGGCGGCAGTCCTCGCCCCTGAGTGCTTACCTCCTTCAGTCCCCTATCTGCTTGTTGCCTAGCCACTTCTAATCAATCTTTTCAAATTAGTCTCAGCTCAAGCATCACATCCTCCAGGAAGCCCTCCCTCCTCAATATCATAACAGCACACCAGCTCTACACTGATTGTTAATTCACAGGTCTGACATTCCTGCTTACCATGAATTCCTGGCTTCATTGATCCTCATTTCCTATATCTCTGGATTCAAAGATTGTGAGTATAACAGTCTTTTCCAAAAATGACATTCTCTAATGCACCTGATCCAGTTTGACATGCACAATCAAGCTGGGAGTTGGAAATTAAGTGGAAAGAATAAGAACTTTGAGATAACATTAGAAAACATAAGTCTCTCAGAGTCTCGGGCATACTATGCTGTGTCAGGACAGTTGTTTAGCATTCAAATGAGTATGTATTCAAGGACCCAGGCACAGCAGAAATGAACTGGCTCAGGAGTCAGATTGGATTGACTGCTATCTCTAGCCACATAGCCTGGCATAGAAAAGCCTGCTTCCGAGGGTTGTAAAGGTTTGAACAATGAAGTAAAGCACTTGGCTCAATGTAGGTGCTCAATAAATACCCCCTATTTTCCTCCTTAGAAATCAGAAAGAAAAAAAAACTGAAATTAGCTATGGATATTTGGTCTAAGATAAATATAACTTAGAACCCCTTGAATTCTTGTAATAGAGGGGATCTTATAGGTCAATCTTGCTAACTACTCTAGCTTCACCTCATGAAGGGTAGATGTGGCCCCTGTCTGCATAGTTGTAGTTATTAACTGTTCACAAGACATTCTACCATGTTATAATATCATTATACGAAAATAGCCCCCAACTTGCTTCTTCTACCTGATCCTTATTCTCCTCTTTGAGGTGCCAGAGTGCAGGTACACCATGCCTTTCCAAGACAGCCTTTCCAATGTTAGAGGTGCTTGAGTACCCCTAGAGGCGTCTTTCCTTCAAGCTAAATATCCACAGATCTTTTGAGATTATCTTATGAGATCGGATTCCCCTTCTTACCAACTTCCTCTGGACACGAATGAGACTCTGCTGCTTTTCCTGATCCCCTTCTTTGGTATGTGTGAGATTGACAATAATTAAGAGGATGTAAATATGCATATGAATCAGTAACACTCAGTCATACATTTATCCTACAGATGTTTACCAGATATACAGCAGTGTCAGGACCCTTTGAGGGCCCAGGAACAGAGATAAATGAGACATCAGCTTGGGCTCAAGTTGCTCCCAGTATATTGAGAAACAAAGACACATTAAGAGGTAGTTTTGAGAGCTGCAGAGATAGTTCAAGTGGTAAAGTGCTTGTCTTGTATGCACAAGGATCTGAGTTTGAGTCTCAGAACCCATGTTAAAAAATTTTTTTTTTAAAAAATGAGGCCAGGAATGTGGCATACACTTATAATCCCAATGTTGGAGAAGCAGAGACAGGTGAGTCCCAAGGGTTTACTGGCCATCCAACCGACTCTACTTCTGTGTTCCAAGCTAGTGAGAGACCCTGTCTTTGAAAAAGAAGGCTGACTGCACCTGAGAAACAGCACCCACAGTTGTTCTCTAAATTTCAAGCACCTGTGCACATACATGCAGACGTGCACACATAAAAGAAATGTTTCTTTATGGTTTCTTTTTTGAATATTTGCAATTTCCATACAATATAAAATGATGGTATTTAGGTCCCCTCCCCTATACACACCTCCCCTTATTGACCCCCCACCCAATTTAATGTACTCTATTTTATAAGGCCTCTAGAGTCTAATTTGTGTCCCCAAATGTCCTTCACTGTGTATGGGTCCATCCACTGGAGCCTTGGCTAACCTAACCAAGAGTCCCATCCTTGAACTAGATAGCCTGTCCTCCTGCAAGCAACCACTGTTTGCTACAATTTCCTTAGCTTGGATTGGGGCTTTTCACCCACTTCCCCATGTGTATGCTGGGATTTTTCTGGTCTGAGCTTGCATGGGGCTTGTGCATGCTGACACCATTGCTATGAGTTCATGAGTAACTGACCAGCTGTATGCCTTTTACAGTCTTTCTACCCCCTCTTCTGCAATGATTCTGAGCCTTGGGAGGCACAACTTTGACATAAGTGTTCTATTCAGGGATAAGCACTTTGCAGTCTCTTGTCCTCTGTACACTGGCCAGTTGTGGGTTTCTGTATTAATCACCATCTGCTACATAAGGAAGCTTCTCGGGTGAGAGTGGAGAGATGCATTAGTCTATGGGTATAAGAATAAGTCATTAGTCATTATACTATAACTATTTAGTAGAAAACTGGTATAAGCTCTCCCTTATGCCCTGTGTGCTGGATAAACTGGGTTGAAGGAGCCTCAATTGGGGAATTGCCTCCATTGGACTGGCCTGTGGCCGTGTCCATAGGGCATCTTCTTGACTGTTGAGTAATGTGGGAGGACCCAGCCCACCATGGATGGTGCCGCTCCTGGGCAGGTGGGCCTGTGTTCCATAAGAAAGCAGACTGAGCAGGGACCAGAGAAGCAAGCCAGTAAATAGCGTTCCTCTATAGCCTGTGCTCCAGCTCCTGCCTCCAGGTTCCCGCCCTGAGTTCCTACCTTGGGCTCCTTGATGCACTGTGACCTGGGAGATGTAAGACAAATAAACCCTTTCCTCCCCAGGTTGGTAGTGGTCAGAGTGTTTTGTCACAGCGATGGAGAAACAAGCTAGAACACCCTGTGATCTGTCTAGCCTCAGGTTCCTAAGCCTGATATCAATCCCAGGTATGGGTTCCAGCCTATGAAACAGACCTTAAATCCAAATAGAGACTGGGTGGTCACTCCCATGATATTCATGCCACTATCACGCCAGTGGGCATATCTTGCCAGGCCAGTTGTTATTGTAGTTCACAGAATTCACAGCTGGGTAAGGTTGATGATTATGTTTTTCTTCCAGTAATATGCACTATGAAGGCTAGCCAGTAGAAATGAGGCTCTTAAGTCAGCACTAGTTTGAGTTCACCTTGTTTGTTCTACAGTTCATGTATGTAGTTTCTTCACCAATAGAATCTTACCATCAAGTTCTGGTGGGTAATGAAGGGCAGGAGTAATGGCTAGTATTGTTTGAGGTTCTGTGGGATCCCCTGGTCAACAGTTTCTAGAGAGGGAGTTCATTCATGGCATTGAGGTTTTATTTTGTTGACTTATAATGTCTATAAGGGGCAATGTCCCCCTGTTATAAAGTAACCCCTTTTATCTCTTTTTATAATGTATGTGTATATGTGTATACTTTAAGACGCTTTTGTGGCAGTAGGTTTCCGTGTGGCTTTTTCTAAAGGCTTTTAGTGTTACTTATCCCTCCCCAGACTCCTTCCTCTGACATGCCTACCCATTCCCCACCCTACTGAAACCTTCCTACTCCAATTCCCCTTCCTTAATTCATATTGCTGCATTCTACCAACCCTTTCAAGGAAGCTCCTTGGCTATTTACTATTTTCCTGACTAAAAGAGGTAGTTTTGGAAAGGATGTGGCAATCAGAGGAGATGACCAGAGTGGTTTTGAATGTGTCTTTATTAGCAGCACTGTAGGTGCAGCTTGAAGAAACTGCAATGCCCATTCCTTTCATCAGTCACTTGACAAGTGTGATGGAGAGTTGCCTTCGCAGTAGCTCATATCATGTCTCCAACAGGTAGCATGCTCCTACCTCTGAGCCTTTGAATATGAGCTTCCCTCTGCTTAGAATGTCCTTCCCTCAGGTCTCTGCTTTCATGTCACCTGAGCAGTGAGGCCTTCCCTGATGACCCCAATAAAGATTTTCAGCCATGTCCCAACACTGCTGTTTCTTTCTCTCTGCTTTATTTTCTCCCTAGAATTCACCATCATCTGACAAACTTTGTATTCTGTCTATATATGTCTTGCCTGTCTTCCTTATGCTCAGTCAGAATACAAATTCAGTGATGGCAGAAACAAGGGTTTTTGTTCTCTTCTGTATTTCCAAGGAATAGAACAATGCCTGGTACAAAGCAGGTACCTGATGTCTGTGAGATAAAGAGAGGGCTTAGGATTCAGCTCTCAAGTTGGGATGTCATCACTTTGATAGGTAAACCTTATCAAACATGACCCCTCCTTCAAAGCCCAGCTACATGCCTTCTTCTTTCAGAAAGCCTTCTCTACTCTGCTTAGTCAGAATCAGTGTCTACCACCTCTATGTCCTGTATATGCCTTTGAAAGAAAAATACCTGCTATTCTTTTGTTTATTCTGGGCTATTATTAGCTTAGATGTGTGTTTCTCTTTTATATAGTAAGCCTCCTAAAAGTAGGAACATTTTGGGATCCACTCATAGTGCAGCATGTAGCAGGTACCAGTTGTGTGTGGATTTTGTGTGCCTGTTGTATATTGTTTGCTGCAGTGTAAAAGAAAAGCATCAAAAGCTCTCCACCTTTGTGGAGGTGATACTGTCACCAGTATGAAACAGCACCTAACGGCGCTCACTCAAGAGGCGGGAAGAGAAGCAACACCTACTGTCTGTTCTCTGCAGACACTTTATTGCATCATCATATATAAAGCTCCTACTAACCCCTTGAAGACAGTAATGTTAATGCTGTCTTCTAAATGAGAATACCCAAACAGAAAGAGTCAAAATACGAATGCAAATTTTGGGAACAAAAACAAAACAGCATGTATAGCTAATAGCATGTATTAAGAGAACCTAAGAATTCATCAGAGCTTTCCTTTCTTCTTATTATTCGTTGAGTCTATGCTTTTCCCAGAATCCAAGGCTCAGGGAGGTATAGTACACTTAGCCAGAGTCATATAGTAATGTCACAACTGATCTTAAGACCCACATCTAACTCACATCACAGAACTTTTCATTCTTCAATAAGCATCTGAAGCCCCTGAGGAACATGTTAAGAAACAGGTGCTGATTCAGGAGGTCTGGGGTGAGGCCTGAGAACTTGCATTTTTTTCATAGGCCCTGGGTGATACCCAGTGAGGTTGATAAAAGGACCACACTTGAAATAATGAAGCTTTCAACAATGCTTAGACTGAGGCGATTCTTTAAACTAAAAGAAACCAAAAGAAAATAAATTCTCTGACTCCATTAGGCACTCTCAGTAATAGCACTGAGTTTTCAGTAGAAAGGCAAATATTTGGACCCATCAACTGTTAAATCCTCATAGGAGGGATGGAGGAAACAGAGCTATAGATACTTCAGAACACCAAGACACCCCTGTTAGTGTCAGAGCCTCCAGTAAGGGTGAACGTGTCCCCTCAAGACTTACCAGATGGTAGACCCTTCTAGGCACTTTTGCCGAGGCAAACCTCTGTGGAAAGAAGGCATGAACTGGGACATGTCTCACATGATCCATGCGAGTCCTAGCTCCGGAGTCTACTTGCTACTTGACTTGGGACATGTTATTTTACCATTTCTTAAACCTCATTTTCCATATGTGCACCTTGGCCCAATGATGCCCATTTCACATAGGATTAAATGAGGTTACATGAGTAAGCCACTTAGCACAGTGCTTGGCACAAAGTGTCAAATAAATTTTAGCTGCTATTAGTCCCTATGTTCCTATAATCCTCACAGTGATCCGTTGATTGTGAGGATTAAAGGATTATCGCAGTTTTTCCAGACAAGGGAACAGGCTGAGGAAGCTTAAATGAGTTAACCAAGGTTGTACAGTAAGTGTGATTATGAGCTGCACACAGGTTTATACATGCAGGAGAAGACACAGATTTCTCTGCCTCTGTTTGAGTATCCTCAGACAGATTCCAGGCAACTAAAAGCAGGGGAAGGCATCTCAGATCTGGCAGGGAGGGCATCCTGGGATTTGGAGTTGACTGCTGTTAACCTGGTATGTGAATTGTCACCAGGCAGGTGATTTTGAGGTGTTCATGTGCTTTGAACTTCATCATGTGCTTTGAGAACAGGATTTCAGCCTGAGCTAGGTGTTCTGATGACCACAAAAATTCCTTTTTCAACTCGGAAGTTTTCATCAACAGCAACTGCCCATCTGACTACCCCTCCAGGGGCTTTGCAGATGAGAGGAGTCAGTGTGGGGTTTCTGGAGGAGGATTGCTCCTAGAGAGAAAGAGTAAAGTGTGCAGGCTGCAGTGCAGAAATGCTGAGGCTTCTTCTGGCCAGCTTCTGTGCTGCTGTGGTCAGCCATGAGGAGGTCAGAATAATCCTAGGACCCTGAAGACAAGGGAGAAAAACAAGGAAAATAAGAACTTTTAATGAGCTATGATACATATGTAGGAGATTGAATGTAATAAAAATGCTTAACACAAGCTACATACAATGATTTTCTTTTCTTAAAAAAGAAGCCTCAGTTGTTAGTAACATCTTACTTCAAATGAGGCAACTGTGATAACAGCAAACCAGATTTAGGGCCAAAATACCTAGACCAGGGATCAGCAACCTATGATCCAAGGGCAAAGTTGGGCCCATTGTCTATTTCTCTAGATACAGTTGTATTGGACCACAGCCACTTTTTGTTTATATTTGGTCTGACTGACACACAATAGAACAGTTATCATAACAGGGACTGTAACCCATGAAGCATAAATCATTCACTGTCTTACTCTACACATTAAAGAAGGAAAAGAAAAAGGGAAAAGGATCTAGAATGCAATTCACCTCTCTGATGTTGGGCAAATTACGGTTTCCTCTGAGCCTCAGCTCCCTAGTTTCCAGAAAATGGTGCTTGTCTCTCTTCACACTGAATTGTTGTGAAAATCAAATATGATCTAGAATAGCTGGGAAAGCACTTGCAAACTCAGAGGCATTGTGGAATTTGGACTAGGATGACTTTTCTTGTTCATTTGATCTGTGTTAGAGGAGAACCCACGAGCACAGCCTTTGTTTATGTTATGTTTCCTAGTCCCTGGCATCACTGTGTTGTCAGAATCGCTGTTTCCTCCTGAATCCAGAGTTAATGCTTCAGTACTCCCTCTTTGCCCCTTCTTCACCGAATATGCAAAACATTCTGGTCCTATGTTTCCAGAAATGTAGGATTAGTACAAATGCATACTGTGATTCTACTTTCTGAGCAGGTATTGAGTACCTACTATGTACAGGGATATAAACTTTCATAAGCTACTTCTTATGAGAAGAAGCATTTGCTTTCTAAAAGGAGAAGTTTGATGCAATGGAATAGAGATGTTGCCATATCATAGTAGCAGGACACATAGTAGGAGGAAATGGTCTGTTTTTCTACGTGCACGTACATGCCTGTGCTCTATCAAAACAAAAGTGTTCAGGCTCAGATTTAAGAACAAGTTGTTCAAAACAGGAGCCTTTTCAATCCAAAATACACTGAAGTGCTTTAAAATGTCACTATTATGTAGAACAATTTTCTCTCGCAACTTCTTTCTGAATTCCAGGTTTCTATCCCAAACTAGAATACATTCGTGCTCATGCCTAGTAAGTGGGGATGCCTCGCCCATGCCAGCTAGACAGGACTACTAGAGACTGATCAGATGCAAAGCTTGTGGCATCAAAGAGCTGGATACTGTAGTTTAAAATTTTGGAGATACACTCAGGAGGTAGGCAGGTATCTGTGAGTTCAAGGCCAGCCTGGTCTATATAGCAAGTTCCTGGTCAACTGGGGCTACAGGGAGACCTTGTCTCAAAAAGACAAAAAATAAAAATAAAAATAAAAAGGTTCTATCTTGTTTCTTCATGAAAGATAAACCAGTAAGCACAACCTTGATGAATTCAGTAGGTATTTGTCCAACTTGCCATCAAAATAAACACATTTGGAACAAAAATAAAGTTTGTTTTAATTTCTTGTTCTTATGATACGGATGCCATATCTATATATGTGCAGCTCTTGTTACTGGGGATAAAGGGAGAAGATCTAACTATTTAAAAAAGAAGAAGAAAGAAAAATATAACTATTTGAAAAAGAAGAAAGGAAAAGATTATTATCTATTTCTGGATTGAAGATACCTACACACTTAGCTCCAAACCCCAGATTGTGTCCCCTGAGCCCTCTCAGCCTGGCAACTCTTTTGGTCCCCATGGAAAAAGTGTTGGTATTCTTTGTGAATGTGTTCCATCTATACTTTTCCATGTGTACTTGAATACTGGGCTGCTGAACAAAACCCACCACCAATAGATGGCCACCTAAATTAAAACAAAATTGTTGTTTACTTGCCCAAATATTAAAATCATTCTTAAAATAAATGGAGCTCAGGTTTTTATGTTTTCTATGTAGGAATTTAATCTTCTCTAGTGCATTTTTAAACAGAATGCTTGGATCCATGGAGTGTTTTTATTAGACATAGCTAGACTCCTCCTATGAGGGTGTTAGGCACATGGGAAGAAAGCCTGTTCATGAACTAGGCTAAGCACAGGTAGTTTTGTTGTGCTGCCCAGTTACTGTGTGTCTTCTCATTCATAGACAAGTGTCTCCATCTCTGGCCTCTTCTTCAATGTGTGTCTTTTGTAGAGTTAGCAATTTATTTTGTATCAAGGAGGCTCTCCATCCTTTTCCACCTCCTTTCTGAAATAGCATTCATCTATTTTTTTGTTTTCCCCAAAGCATTTTTATTCCTGATGCTAAATGCAGTCTCTCTAAACCTAGGGCAGGTGTTGATAAGGCAGCAATGCTAATTATAGTCAGGATGGTAGATCTGGGACTGCTACAGGCTGGTAGGTTGGTGTGACACATCAGTTAAGCTTGAGTCCTTTCCTTCATTTGACCTTCAGAGCATGCCTAAGACCTGAGCCTGGGGAAGTTTCCCTTCCTCTGGGAGCAAAGATCTAAATTAGATAAATTTAGAATGAAAAAATGATGCCCACTTTACCTATCTTAGATTTACACTAATACACAAGTAATTTTACAAAGAAAGATAGTACATTTGGAACATATACCCTGCATGCATTCCATAGCCAGGAAGAATAATGAACTTTTTCAGGGTGAGTTATGTCTACTGTTCACAGTTAAGCAGTGAATATTTTGTTTGTATGTTTTCATATCCTATTTTAATTTTACATCTATTATATTAGGCTGGAAAATGGCCCATCTGTGCAATTTCCTAGAACTGCTACATGAGGTTTATCATTGACATAATTGCTTTAAAATGCCCTTTAGAAGTAGCTCCACTTGGTGCATGACTGTTTTTTAAAGTGATTATAAGAATATTTTAGTGCAGCATTTTTAAGTCTTCTTATATATGCAAGATAAATATGACTGAAAAATTTGCATGATGAAAATGGATTTAATTAGGTGAATTTAGTTAGGCTTGATGAGGTGGAGCCAAATTTAGGATAAATTATATTTTTAAACCAATGAAATTAGTCTCTTATATTTTTATATTTGCAAAATGAAATTTCTGGGAATATGTGGCAGAGTCGTGTAATACACACAACTCTCTCTTTCTGTCTGTCTCTCTCTCTCTCTCTCACATACACACACACACACACACACACACACACACACACACACACACACACACACACACACAGTAAAATGAAAAGGGTCACAGAAGCTTGAGTGAGCCCAGAACTCTCCCCTCCCTCTTAAGTTACTAATTTTGGCTGGTAAAGGGCCTGTCCCTGTCTTTCCTGTTCTGACCCTGTTCTTCCAAAACACAAAGGAGTGTATCCTAAAGGAAGGTGTTGCCATTTTTGGCGTTCCATTTGGGGAAAAAATGACATTGAGTTTCTTCTTCACTCTCTTTGTTTCCATCCTGTAAACAATATAAAAGTCACCCATTTTCTGATCCAGAACCCAACTTGTTTTCCCAGGTTCCCTCCTACAACCAACACAAACACAGACATTTACCAGCAAAACAGAAGCTGTTGGAAAGATTTTTTGGCTGCTGAAATGGGCTCCTGTCACCAGGACATGGCAGGCTTTTTGCTGTATTGTCTCCCAGCCCTGGCCCCAGTACATCAGAAAGGGCTTTATGTAATCACTCTTTCCTGACATGTGACGCCCTGTCATTTTCCTCCCCTTCGGCTCTGCTGCCGCCCACAAATCAATAGCACTGCCTGGGAAGTTCAGGCTGGCTTTTCAGCCACCACAAGCACTGTGTTTCTTAAAGGGTATGTCAGAAAATGTAAAGTTTCCTAATGATATTTCTGGCTGATGACACATGGCAGAGGGGATGGACTATTTATAATCAGTGGCACGATTGCAAGCACATTATTTTTATTTCACTTAGGGGGGAGCCCTGTCACTTGCTACCTCTCTTTGCAGACAAGTTGATACCATCTCCACCTAAAGTAGTTAAGTCTCTTTGCAGAATGTGTTGGCACTTTCCCCTTTGTGTTAGGAGCACCTTAGTTCTTCCTTCACCCTTCTTTTCTTTATTATTCTTTGTCTTGGGGGGAGGGGGCGGTGAGGGCAAAGAATGCTTTGTAGCAACTGTTTTAAATTTTGGCCATGCCAGCATCCTTCACTATAAATGTCTCCAGTTTTTGCTGCTTACATCCTGCTTCAACCCTCTGAGTGTGGGTGTGGCTGACAGGACCAAGGCAATAGACAGAGCTACCAAGTCCAGCACTTGCCCTAGTTTTACAGGACTGGGCAGTGTAGCTGTCCTTTGTTAAGCACCTACTATAGTCTAGGTAATGTCCTTGGTCTTCATTTTATATATAATATCTCAGTCTATTCTCTCAAAGCCTGTCAGAGGTAAGTGCTATTCTTTACAGCAGAAAGATCTGGGGAGAACGGAAGAGTAAGTGACTTCTCTCCACAGTCACCCAGTTGACAGGGAAAGCCCCAGGCCTCCAAAACAAGTATTTTTCTAACTAACTGAGCATGCCATCTTTCTGTTCCTCAATACTGGCTTTTCCTGATTATGTGGACTCATATATATCAGCTGTGGCTATGCAGGGCCACTTACCTTTCTTGAGCTTGGCTAGCTCCTATGAGTTCAAAGGCCACACCTAGAGTGAGAGGTAGAAGAACTAGAAATCGCTCATCCAAGGGTAAGCCCCGGAGAAAAGGAATCACAGAGCAGAGGAGGGGTCTGACCCACCGCAATGGGAAGTGTTGCCTCTATAAAGATACTGAGCACTCTTTCTCATTCTGTCTCTCTGTCTCTCTCTCTATCTCCCTGTCTCTCTTTTTTAATGTTTTCACAGGACAGAGTTTAGGGTATGGATTTGTTAACTATATTGATCCAAAGGATGCAGAGAAAGCCATCAACACTTTAAACGGACTCAGACTCCAGACCAAAACCATAAAGGTAAGAGATGATATGCCAGCTCCTGATTCAGGAGGCCCTGCTGAAATTTCAGTCCATGGGTCTAGTAAGTCCAGGCTATGGGGTAACACACATGTAGTGGTCTTTATTCATGCAAAGAAGATTTACTGTCCCCTGTACTAAGTGTAGGGGACATGGGCCATTACAAAATAGTGAAGTGATGGTCAATAGAGGGAAGGGACCAGGAGCTGTGAGATCAATAATCCAGAGGGTGGATGTGGGACCTGGGATTCCAGACTCCACTGAGAGGGCCTGCTAGCCTGAGTCTATACAGAGGACCAAGGGAAGGGAAGCAAGCTAAGGGAAGAAGCTGAGGCAGGAAAGCCATCCCAGGTAGAAATAGTGTGGCCTAAGTTTGGGAGGTGATGAAGAGGGGCACGTAGGCAGGACCAAGTCAAGAGACCTTATGTACTAACTAAGAAGCTGTGCTTTAGCTAAGGGTGGTTAGGAACCTCCCAATAGAGAATGGGAAGTTAACTATAAACAAACACAATACTGTAAGACAGGCAGCTACAATAAAATTAATGAAAATATTATAGAGGAACAACAAAAATAGTAATTTAACCATCTGAAAATACTTAGGTGGACAGATCGTATCTCAGGAATTACTGTTTTTCAATCAGAAAAGCAAAGAGTAACATGGAGGCTGCTCCTCCAGGGAGGCCAGCTGTCTGGGGCTGCAGTCGCCTCTCCTGCCTCAGACTTCACGCCTTTGGGAAGATGCTACTTGCCTTGGGCAGCTGGTGGTGGTCTCCTGAATGGAGTTGCCTGCTCCTCAGCAACTTCTCTTTCTTCCCCCACCTCCAGCCAACTTCCTGTTTAAGGGCAGCTGCCAGCTGATTAATGAGTCCCATCCTTCATAGCCTATTAAACCACAGGGAAGTGTCTCCTGGGCGCTCTTATCCTCACGACAGCAGGTCTGACGCAAAGTAGGACAAAAGAGAAACCTCTCCCAGAATGGAAATCTATAGATGGCATCAGCTCTCCGCATCTGAAAAAACAAAACTAGAACTTTTTTGTTCAGCAAAGCTACTTTTCCAACATCCAAACTGACAGAAAAGACTGCCAGAATAAGGCAGTCTTAGCTGGGAGGTAATAAAAACAAAAACACAAAGAAAACCTTTCTCTTTTTTAAATATTTCATGTGATTATTTTTCTTTTTTAAGCAGCTTTACTTTTGCAATTGTGTTTAGCTTATTTCCAAAGACAATTGTTTTCTCTGAGCGCCCACAGTCTGTAGTGCACAAAGACTCCAAATGGACCTGATTCCGACTGCCTCAAATAGGGCTTCATAGAATCAGCCCCTAAGAATTCTCTAAGGGGGAAGTAATCAAGAATTGTTTAATTATGGCATAGTCCTCGGAGACACAGGAAGATTAATTTCTTTCAATGAAAAAACACGTATTTTCATACTTTAAGTCAAGAAAGGGTGCTCCGTCACCTGGCTCTGACGAGGCCTCGCCAGGCTGAGAGCTGTGTTTGTAAGTTTGATTGATTTTTCTGTGTCATCCAGTTCAGCATTAGAATGTCAGACTTTCATTCTTCCCTTGGCAGACACCCTGACCTTGAACTGAAAAAGGTGCTTTTGTTTTCTTTGCAGTTTCCTTAAAGCCCAAACCCTTCTCAACGGCTTGGGATCAAATCACCAGTCATCAATTCTGCCTTCTTTTTAAGTATTCTATAAGACCCCTGGGGTTTCCCCAAAGACTGATTGAGCCCAGCTCTTCTCATCTCAGAATGCTCCCCTGGCCCATCATACAGTCAGATACTTTATCTAAATGGATCTTAGAGACAGGAACATTGATTATTTTCCTTCTGTGAAGAGCTGATCTGCCTCCTTCCCTTATCTATACCCTCCACCCTCCCACCCAGGCCAGGCTTCCCCTGCATCAAGATGCTGCCAACACATTTTCACCCAGCGGAAATATGGGCTTCTGGGGCACTGTAAGATTCAAAATGCATGATGCTACTGCTGAATCAATAATTTCCATTCTCTACTACGAATGAAAATTTAATGTGCAAACCTAGGGATTTCAGCCCTTTCATTAAAGCAGTTTATTTGCCATACTAAAAATTAAGTTTGAGTGATAGGTTCCTTTATTAACTTTTCTTCCCTTTCCTAAAGGGACACAGTGTTTAAGGTAAAAATCATATTAAAGGGAAGGAAAAAGCAAACCCTTTTGTGTGCTGTTAATAGTCTCATCATTTATTAATTTCTTGAGATTGCTTTTTTGCCTTTCAAGCCACTGTTGACTTCTGCTTCCGTCCGCTTTGATAAGTGACAGGAGATTTCACTCTTCACTCTGACTCCCAAGACAAAATAGATAACCAGCCAATCTAGAAAAAAACAAACAAACATCTTTGATGGGAGCATGCATTACAGAGATCTCAGGACTATCAAGTACAAGTTTACAAACTTCGGCCAAGTGCATGCCTCCTTGTCATATTTCTGGAGTGCTTCCTGCAAAACAGACCTTTTTAAGAGTATTGTACAAAATCAGTGCAGGAAAACCAAGAAATAATTCCTAAACTGTGAAAATTAATGATTAAGAGATCAGATCCAGAGATGGTTCTAGAAAGTTCTGAGAGTATGATGGTGACTGGAGTGAGCAGTGAGCAAAGACTGTAGTTATGCTGCTGCTGCTGCTGCTGCTAATGATGATGATGATGATGATGATGATGATGTTTCATATCTTCAGTTGGTCAATAGAAACTGAAATTGGGATATCTTTTATGCCAGCTCTCCCAATTTTTAGAGGCTGGAATTTTTTTTAAAAGAAAAAAAATAAAGAATTAAGAAGAAAACTGAGCAGAACCTAATAGTTGACCTTTGTAAGTCAATTTTTAACCTCTGACCCTTAGATTTAAATATGCCAACATTGTTTTTGCAGATGTCAGTGAATGGTTCATTACTTGGTTATTAGTGGCAGGTATCCACAACAAAAGTTCATTTTATCTTTGTTAAGGACTGTGTATGACACCAGCTTGTGGAAGGCCAGGTCGGACCTCTGAGAGAGTACATGGTGCACAATTACACACTAATGGGTAGCTGTGAATGCTGACTCCAGAGGAACTGTTATTTAGGGTCCACTTCTTCAGTGGGAGGGAGAAGAGTCCTACCTGGAGACCAGGCCTGAGAGAGCTGATGTGTCTTGCCTAGAACAACCCAGCTGGCATTTAACATATGTAAGCATGAGCTTGAGAAGAAATAGCAATAATCATCTTAATGCTAGCCGACACTGAGTATTTACACTGTGCCCAGTGTTATTGTAATCCTTCCATGTGCTTCTTGCCATTTAATCTTTAAGCCATCCCCCAGCTTCATTGCTTTATACACATCATCTCTGTTTCCAAAAATGGTTCTGTAAGAAGGTGTTGTTTTCTCCTTTATGCTAATGAAGAAACTGAGGCCCAAAGAAGTTAAGCGACATACCCATTAACATAGTGGGTTAATGACATTTGGAGTATTGGGGAAAAAATGATTTAAAACTAACTCTCTGGCAGTAGGTCGTAAGTGTTGGAATGTCACACTGTCTGTTTGCCTAGCAGCACATGCGTTCTGTCCGGGCATGTAGGGATGGATTTGGCTCTGCATGCACATGGGTTATACTCCCTGACACAGTGAAAAGATATAAAAAATAAACAAATGAACTGCGGGCTCTTCTAGGTTCTTCACAGACAGACCTATGATTCAGGACACTTGCCATAGCATGGAGACACCCCTGACTTCAAGTAATTTCTTCTCAGGCTCTTGCTTTGCAGGCTTTGTGCTAAATCTTTGGATTTAGGATAAGTGGAGATGGCAATGGCCTGGAAATGCTCCCATCCATGTGTATCAGGGAACCATAGAGTATGGACCATAGTTCTGCCACAGGAGAGATGATTTGCCTCATTTAAGGCTTGCAGCGCTATTTGTTAGCATTTTATATTTTCCAGTTGTCTTTGGGACTCTGAGAACTACTGGAAAGGAAGGCTGTGGATTCTAGGATTTGGTTCCTTGGTACAGCTTGATAATGAATGCCCATCCCAGCCCTGATCTTCTCCTGACCTCTGAAAGAGCAACTTCTGCATTTTCACTGTCACATCAGCCTCATGTTAAGAAACAATCGAAAGTTGCCTTTGGTTCTGCTCCTTGTCACATTAATTAAGGACAAATAAAACTAGAGCTGAGCAGCATGGTAATTCTAGCACTATGGACACTGAGGCAGAGAGATCATGAGTTCAAGGTCAACCTGGGCTTCAAAGCAAGATGAGAGAGAGAGAAGGGGAGAGAAGGAGGAGAAAAGAAGGGACACGGAGAGAAGGTAGGGAAAGAAGAAAGGAGGATGGAAGGAAGGAAAGGAGAAAGGGAGGGAGGACTTTCTGGAGAGACAGTGAGAGAGAGAGGAAGAAGGGAGGAAGGGAGGGAGGGAGGGAGGGAGAGGGGAGAAGGA
>NW_008337285.1:1876381-1897194 GCF_000622305.1 Nannospalax galili
AAGGAAGGAAGGAAGGAAGGAAGGAAGGAAGGAAGGAAGGAAGGAAGGAAGGAAGGAAGGGAGGGAGGGAGGGAAGGAAAGGAAGGAAGTTACATGATTCTATAATATCTTCAAAACAAATATGTTCATCAAAGTTTTGTTTGGGTTGATTTTCAAGTTACACTGGGAACCTTCAGGAAATCATGGCTCAAATGGAGTTTGAGGGTTTGCTATCACTCCTGCTAAACCTTTCAAAGTGATGTAACTCGTATTTGGGCTTTGACGTAAATGTGAGAATCAGAATTGGAGAAGTGTCCATGTTTGCTCTGCCTCTGTCGCTTCACTCTTGGCAGTGGGGAGGAGCAGGGACTTAGACATAGAAAAGAGTAGCTCTGGTGCAGTGAGGTAAAGGTGTGGTCATGGGCTACAGAGCTTCCCATTGGATGCTGGAGGGGAGACAGGGAACTGTGCAAGGTGTAGTAGTAGAGTAGTCTGGTCAAAATAAAGGTCCAAGCATGTCCATTGTCACACTGGTGACAGTGTGTCACATGCAGTGTTTGACAATGAAATAATTTGCAGGCTGCTGTAGTACATTTTATCAACCTTAGATTTCAGTTTTTATTGGTTACTCATTATTAAGAGCTTTTTGCTAAATAATTTGGAATGTGTGTGTATGTGTGTGATATATGTATATCTGTATTTTTGTCTTTTCCTCATTGAATTACATGTTTATTAATGATTTTGTGACTCTCTCTAATCATTACATGAAGCTCATACTAAATGATAAAAATACAACTTGATATGATAAAACATTTTCAGAGCACAGTTCTTGAGCAAACTGGGGTGTGAGCCATCTCGGAACTAGGCTCAGAATAAGGGGCTGCCTCTGCCACTCTGAGTAAACTCCAGAGAGCTGGCACTCAGTTGGGGGCGGGTGGTAGGTAAGAAATGTGCCTCATCAGGAGGTAGCAGCCCAGTGCTTTGGGGAACAGAACTAAGAAATGAGCTGGTGGGAGAAAAAGCTCTTTGGAAGGAGAGACCTGACCTCCCTTCTCCCAGAAGGGAGTGAGCAGGTTACCCCTCTGCTCCTGTAAGGATGCTGCTTAAGGATTTCTCTATTTTCCTTCTATTCTCCTAATAGCACTAGCAGTGCCTCCAGGGGACTTCTCTACACTTGAGCTTTGCAGGTTCCCATTCACCCCTCCCACTTCTTTCTCTTGCCAGGGGTCTCAGGCGGCCTCCTCCTCCTCCCTGCCCCCCCTTCTTCTGCTATCCACCTGCCTTGCTAAAGGCCTCCATTCCGCTGAGGCATCTTTTCTTTGCACCCTGCATAAGCAATTATTTCTCCTATCACGGCTCTTAATGCTTCCCGGAGAGTTAGCAGATCATTTTTTTGCTGACAGATATCACCCCACCCAGAAATAATAGCCTGCCTCCCTCAGTCTTGTTAATAATAAAAAGACACCCCCACCCCCTCCATTGTTGCTGTAGTCTGAGAGAGGGCAGGAACCCTTTGCTGCCAAGGTCAACGGGGTGGCTGGATCATTGACGCCCCAAAGAGAGGGCCAGGGATAGGCCATTGAAACTAGAGATGCATTTATCCAAGTTATACCAGCTGCCCCTCTTTATTGGAGAATATATTTGTCTGCTCTGTTTTCAGATGCCCTGTTAACTTTCTTTAAGTGGATAATATCTAAAACATACAAATAGAGGGGATTGGAAATAGAAACTCAGTTCTGCTCTCTCAGGCCAGTGTGATCCCAGTGCACTGAAGGTCATTCTCAATGTCCTCGGTCTGGATTATAAATGAGAACTTAACAGGTACAAAATGGGAGGACACTTAGGTTTTCAGAGGTCCAAGGATGACGTTTGCGAGCTTTTGCCATCTGCAAGCCTTGAAGAAGCTGACAGGGTAGTGTGAGCAGCTCTGGAAAGTCAGCACCTTGAGCTGTTTTAGTATTATGCCCTCCAGGTTAGAAGACACGGTGGCCCTCCTGTCACAAGCCTGCTTGGTGTTTCCCTGTTTGTTGTGGGTTTTTTAATGTTTTTATTTTATTTTATGTGTATGTGTGTATTGCCTGCATGTAGGTAAGTGCACCCGTGTCGTGCAGTGCCTGCGGAAGACAGAAGAGGCTGTAGGATCCCCTGGAACTAGAGTTATGGACAGTTATTAGCTGCCATGTGGGTGCTGGGATTCGAACCCAGGTCTTCTGCAAGAACAGCCAGTGTTCTTAACCACTGAGCCATCTCTCCAGCCTATTGTTTCCCTGTTTTAAAGAGTCCTGACACTCTACTTTGTCCAGAGGTGAATAACCAAGATGCAGAGAGAGCTCTTGTAAACACATTCTACCCCACAATGGCTTCTGTGCCACTTTCTTGGAGAGAAATTTTTGCAGTGAGGCTAAAGCATTAATTCAGTCTTATACTTAAAGCATCTGGGAAGAGAGCCTTACGTAGCTATCAGTAGAATGTTTGCCTTGAATAGTAGTGAGTCCTTCATCATCAAAGCCATTAAAATGGAACCCATGCAGATGGTGCAGAAATGCTGTCCCAGCATGAATTCTGACTAGATGACCCTAAACTCCCTTCTTGCTCTAAGATGCTACAACTTTGTTTCTGGGCCTAGAGCTTCTCAACTCAGTATAGTAGCCACTAACCCCACGTTGTAATTTGAAAGTTAAGTTCCTCAGTCAAACAAAGCATGTTTGAAGTGTTCAGTAGCTGTTTGTAGCTAATGGCTATCATACTGGATGGTATAGATATCAAATCTTTTCCTGATCTCAGAAAGTTCTGTGGGATGGTGCTAGCCTCGGACATGTGTGGCCCTAGGATTAAAGAATTGGTTCTATGAAGTGATCATGATCATGAAGCCTCGGGGTAGGATGGCTGGTATGTTAAAGGCCATAGAATGTCCTATCCCTCTTCTTTTTCTCCTTTTTGTGCATTCAAAAGTCCCAGCTATGCTATGAAACTATTAGAGGTGACCTTGGGTAACTTACTTTATTTCTCTGAATATATTTCCTCATCTACAGAATAATTCTTTCGAGCTCCATCAGTCTAATAAAATATTACAGCATGGCCATTCCAACTTGGTATCTTCCCAAGAAAAGTTAACAGTTTGTGCCAAGAACATGGCTTGTATTTCACTGTCCTGGTTGGTGGGGCACAGTGGAAAGATCCCAGAACTTTGAGTCACATCCAAGTTTGTCTTAGTTCAGCTGTGTGACCTTGGACAAGTAGTTGATCTCTCTAAGTCTGAATTCATCATCTGAAAATTGGAAATAAGGATTTTTCATCATGGAGGTGATCATGGCTTACCGTGAGTTCTCAACAAATGTTCCTTGGAATGTCCATGAGTAGGCCAACTCCTAGGGTAAATGGCAGAGATGCAGAGAGCAGGTAGGACTGTTTTTTCATTCACCTGTTTGGGAAATGCATAAAAGAGAATGAAGCGCACCCTTACCAGACACAGACAATATACACAAAAGTTCTGCATGGTGGAAAGTATTGCAGTCTCCAGAAGACCACCGTACTCTTGCTAGTTTCATAAAGCAGGAGGCAGGGATTGATATTTAGAGAAGACTGGGGCTGAGGCTCTTGCCTCAGCTCTTCCCCTAATCACAACATGAAACCTTCCCATATCTCTCCTATATGGAGGCTACTAGTCAAACAGAGCTTAACTTAATAAGCTTACTCTTATTAAGTAAGCTCCTTTGATAACGTGATGGATTTTTTTTTTGAGGCAGGGTCTCACTGTGTAACCCTGGCAGGCTTTGTAGACCAGACTGGCCTCTAACTCACAGAGATCCAACTGCCTCTGCTTCTTTCTGCCTGTGGAGTGCTGAGATTAGAGGAATGCACTACCATACCCTGCCTTTATGAAATTTTTTAAAAAGAAGTTTCAAGGAACATGAATCTATCATCACAGTGGCTTTTCTTTAAAAGATATACCAGGCCTACTATGTGCCAGACACTCTTATGATAATCTTAGATTGTCCTTAACTCCATGGTTTTTTTCTTTCCACATGAGTCAGCATCTGGGAAAGTAGATGAAATCCACTGAAAAACATAAATTACACATTTCATTTCAATTGAGCTCCTGTCCTAATAAGGCTTTGAAACTAGACTATAAAGTGAGTGTGTGGAGATCACCGGGATGTGCAACCTGATAGGTCAGGTAAGGTATTAATACAAACAACTATGATGGGAGGCAGGGTGTAACAGCAGCTGCCATTGAGACATACATCTTCTGTGGCATCCAAGGAGAGAGCAGTCATGTATGCCTAGGCCTCATGGAGTTGGTGGCTGGGCTCAGAGTAGGAGTTCATTTTGCCATAAGGATAAACAAACAGCAATAACAAAGATATGGTGGAAGAAACCTGCAGCACATACCCAGAAACATGTGACTATGTTTCTGTTTGAAATGAAGCATGAAGAAGTCAGCAGGAGATGAGAGGTTGGACCAGATGCCAGGGGACTTTGAATGCCCAGGTAAAGGGTTCAGACTTCCTACAAGATGTTAAAAACCCAGTGGAGAGTTCTAAGCAGGGAGAAGTGACAGGATCAAAATATATCAGAGATGTTACCATGATGCTTTATCCCCAATATTCTTTTAGGATAGCCTGTATCATGTGGTAGGTACAGGGTGGAACATAAAGGATGGAGCTACAAAAGCAAACACCTGTCCTGCTTGAGAGCAGGGCTGCAGCCACAGGCACAGAGGTAAACTGATCCTCACAATCAAAGCTGTTGTTTCTAGGAGCCAGCTGGCTGTTTTCTGCTCTGCCTGCTCCCAGAGGTGGGATTACAGGTCCCTTGGAGGGCTTGTCACAGAAGCTCTAGCAGCACCAGAGTCTGTTCTCTGGTGCCATTCTTCTGGTTCCTTTAGAATGAATGTTCCCTGGGGACTTGCCTGTTCTGCGGAGTTCATATTCGCTCAGAGACTAGGGTGTTATAACAGACTGGGGGAAATCTGGAGCCTGATCTTCAAATAATGAGTTTGTGCACGTCTCCTCTGCTAGACTAATCATCCTAAGTGTCAGAGGCTGTTGTATACATATCTGCTCCCCAGGATCTAGAATAAGGGCTGTTTACCTAGCAGCCACATCAAAACCACTGTTCACTGAGTACTTACTTTGCGCCAACTGTCGTGCCTAGGAATCTTACATGCAAACAGCCCTCTTAGAGAGCTTCTAAACTTTTACTCAGAAAGATTAAGTGACTTACTACAAGGTCACACATCTAGAAAGTGAACAGAATTCACTTCAGTTCGCCAATAGCAAAGCCTCTTACCCTCTATATCCTTTTTCATTCTATACTGGAATCTCAACGTCAGTTAAAGCAGCATAAGCTTTGTACTGACATGTTTCAAAATACAGTTACCTAATGCTCTAAGAAACATTTGTAAAAAGATAAAGTAGGGTGAGAACAAGAAAGGTAAGTCCGGGGGTATAGAAGGAAGAGTTTTCCAATAGTCAGTGATGTCCAGTTAGAGTGTAGAATCTATATGTGGTAGCGAACTTCCTGTTCTTGGAAATATCTAAGGCAGACAGGAACCCCTTCTTGGATTCTGCCCAGAATTTTCAAGGCCACTTCTAGCATTAAGTTTCTATGGAGTCAATTTTAGAAACTGTTCTTCTGGAATCACCAGTATTATGTCTTGTCACCTCTAAACTCCATTGATCATGAAACATGGGATTGTAGACAGCAGTTTTGTGAATAGAATTCTGAGCTCATGAAAATGTCCAGAGGTCATGTCATTATTATAACTCAAAGGAGCCCAACAAATGACATCACTGCTTTGTACATATAAATAAGTTTTAAATCAATTAGGAGGTAAGGGGTGGGGTATATGTGGAATCCTGTGGTTATTTTTATTACTGATTAAGGCCTAAATGGGTTACATGGACACACTTGGCTTCCTAACACTGACCACTATACTGACAGACTGATATACCCTATCATGGGTGCTCTGGACTCCAGAGGCCTCCCAGAATGAGATTAGAGCCTGCCTTCCTAGAATTTAGAGCCTAGAGCAGAGTTTGTACTTTGGGCTGGCACCTGGCAGCAACTAAAACTAACATGCCCAGTTTCTTGATTGAAACTTCCAGTCAGAATTGTTACTTTCCCTCGCCCAGAAGAATGGATGAAGTGCTAGAGAGAGGCCTAGACTGTTTCTGCAGGGGCTCCCTCCACATGGAGGGAAATAACAGAAGTGAGACGCAAGTATCTCCTTGACCCCACTAATAGCTCTGTGCTACACTCATCATTTGATTAAATCCCTCACCAGACTGGGATTTTTGAAGCAGAGACAACACTAGCACCCATCCCAGGGCCTGGCACGTACCAAGTGGGAACTCTCGTCTCATACCAGTGGTCTCCGAGAGGAACAGCTTTCAGGACTGAGACATATGCCCTTTCCTCTCAGTTCTCACAACTACAAGATCGTGACTTTGCCATGTTTTCCATGTCCTCTCCATCACAGCGGTCAGACAAGAAGTGAGAAGTGTTACTGTGATATTCAGGAAGTACCTTTCCCCAGGCCCTGCTGTTTCTCCCACCCTGTGCAGGCCACGCCTTGGCTGTGTACAGGTAAAGGGATCTGCAGGTGCTGGGTGGGAAGAAACATTGTCCAGCCTTGGTCGTGCTCCTCCGTTTGTGGTGAGTGATAGGGTCAGGAAATCATTTTGGAAAGTAGCCAGTATTTTTTGAATGTGAAATGAGATATTAGAGGAAATTCCTGACAGTGGTGTGCTAAAACGGTCCAGACACCACCAAAGGGGTACAGGTGTTCACTGGAAGTATTTCAGACACTTGTTTGGTAAAATTCAAGAGATTGCCCCAATGGGGCCTATTCGCCCAGGAAGGTTCACAAAAACCTGTATCTAATTCTATTTACTAAGCTCCAGGTAAGTGCCAGGCACATCCAGTGTATTACCAATTCTTTACAATAATCCATCAAAGGAGAACTACCCTTTTTGATAATTGAGACTTTTCAAGGCCACACAGCTAATGAGTGCTAGAGGCCATCTAAAGCTAAGGTGCATAAGTTTGCTGTTGTGTCCTTTTTGTAGAGGGTGGGGGACTGCAAACCAGCAGGAATAGAGGGAAGTAGGGGGTTGGAAATGTTAAAAGTCACTGTCAAGCTCATCTGTAAAGTCAGCCATTTACAGTCACCTGCTTTAGGTGACTGTACCCTTAGCCAAGAAGGGGTGGCTTCTCCCATTTCTATCCAGAACAAGATCTGTGCTGACCTAGAAATGCCAGTTTTGTCATCAGATGGGCTGGATCTTGGTGATTCAAGGCAAGAGGAAACAGCACTGTCTGTAGCATTGGGAACCAGGAGCTCTAGGCCACTGGCTCAGGAGGGCTAGCATGCCACCAATGCCAAAATCCTTTGCAGGCACTGAATGCCACCATTTTGAGGGGGAAAATGGGTGTTTCAGTTTAACAAAGGAACTGATATTTGTAGTCCTTCAATTATAATTTAATAAATGCCTGAGGAAACTTGAATTTTTTATTATTTATTTTGTCTGCATGTATGTAAGTGCACTTGTGTTGTGCAGTCCCTGCAGAGGCCAGGAGAGGGTGCTAGATCCCATGGAACTGGAGTTATGAAGAGTTGTTAGCCACCATGTGGGTGCTGAGAACTGAACCCAGGTCCTCTGGCAAGAGGCCAGTGTTCTTAAGTACTGAGCCATCACTCCACCTCTCAGACATGAAACTTTTAGCTTCCAGGATGAATATTCGGATATCCCATGTGGAAAAATGATTTCCCTGTCATTCTTGCCCAGTCCTCCCCTTATAGGTTCTGTACACAGATAGCTAAAAGAATGATAACTTAAGGCTCCAAATAGAGGAGAAATCTAAGCAGGAGTTAGACTGGGGATAGAATGATCCAGATGCTGTTCCCCAGACCCCTATGACTGGGGTCAGTCTCTGGGGGACTGTAGCAGTAATTTCTCCCTAGCTAAGATTCTGCCCTTGGATCATCTTTTGGGGACTTGGATTTGGTTGTATCATTGACTTTCCAGTGATAACTCTTTTTGCCTAGCAGGGTCTGTCCTCAACTTGCTCCTTTCTGGACCCCATCTCCAACCACCCAGAACTATGAGAATCAAGGTCACTACTGTGTGTTGTGCATTCATTAGATAGTAGTCAATGCACTATGCAGGCACTTTCCTAAACCCTTGACTTTCATCATTTCATTTACCCTCAAAGCAGAAGGCAGCTATTACCAGGCCACCATTTCCTGACCTCACAGCCACCCATCTCACCACCAGTCTCACTGCAGCTCTGTCTTCTTGGCCCTTGTAGCACTTGATTTATCTCTCCTCCGTGTTTGATTCACACTCAAATATAGCCCTGACATGGCACACATCTTATGGCTTTATGACAGTTGGTGTACATGTTTAACCATTCATTCTCCCACTCACCCCATATTTACTAGCACCTCCTATGAATTATCTATTACCACTATTGAACTCGGAGATCCTTTAAAGCCAACAAGTATGCCTAGTCCTTGCCTACCAAACATAGTGGAGCCTCCGGAAATGTTTGCTAAGAAAAGTGATGTCTAGTCTTGAAACAGACTTCTTTCCTTCCAACCCCAGACACTAAAGAGTAGGACACCTGTCGTTTAGCTCATAGGTTAGTGGGGACACACAAGTAGGATTCTGAGTGTTTGGCTCTGTATCACCTTAGTGGGGGAACTAAGATATAGTTTCTCCGAAGAACAATTCACATCAGCATCATTCATCAGTAGGTTTTGTGCCCTGCAGGTTTCAGGCTCTATACTGAGAGGTAGAGTCACAGACATGAATAACACACACACACACACACACACACACTCACATGTTCATGCTCACACACATGTACATGTTCATGTGCATGCTTACATGTGCACTTGTGTTGTGCAGTCCCTGCAGAGGCCAGGAGAGGGTGCCAGATCCCATGGAACTGGAGTTATGAAGAGTTGTTAGCCACCATGTGGGTGCTGAGAACTGAACCCAGGTCCTCTGGCAAGAGGCCAGTGTTCTTAAGTACTGAGCCATCACTCCACCTCTCAGACATGAAACTTTTAGCTTCCAGGATGAATATTCGGATATCCCATGTGGAAAAATGATTTCCCTGTCATTCTTGCCCAGTCCTCCCCTTATAGGTTCTGTACACAGATAGCTAAAAGAATGATAACTTAAGGCTCCAAATAGAGGAGAAATCTAAGCAGGAGTTAGACTGGGGATAGAATGATCCAGATGCTGTTCCCCAGACCCCTATGACTGGGGTCAGTCTCTGGGGGACTGTAGCAGTAATTTCTCCCTAGCTAAGATTCTGCCCTTGGATCATCTTTTGGGGACTTGGATTTGGTTGTATCATTGACTTTCCAGTGATAACTCTTTTTGCCTAGCAGGGTCTGTCCTCAACTTGCTCCTTTCTGGACCCCATCTCCAACCACCCAGAACTATGAGAATCAAGGTCACTACTGTGTGTTGTGCATTCATTAGATAGTAGTCAATGCACTATGCAGGCACTTTCCTAAACCCTTGACTTTCATCATTTCATTTACCCTCAAAGCAGAAGGCAGCTATTACCAGGCCACCATTTCCTGACCTCACAGCCACCCATCTCACCACCAGTCTCACTGCAGCTCTGTCTTCTTGGCCCTTGTAGCACTTGATTTATCTCTCCTCCGTGTTTGATTCACACTCAAATATAGCCCTGACATGGCACACATCTTATGGCTTTATGACAGTTGGTGTACATGTTTAACCATTCATTCTCCCACTCACCCCATATTTACTAGCACCTCCTATGAATTATCTATTACCACTATTGAACTCGGAGATCCTTTAAAGCCAACAAGTATGCCTAGTCCTTGCCTACCACACATAGTGGAGCCTCCGGAAATGTTTGCTAAGAAAAGTGATGTCTAGTCTTGAAACAGACTTCTTTCCTTCCAACCCCAGACACTAAAGAGTAGGACACCTGTCGTTTAGCTCATAGGTTAGTGGGGACACACAAGTAGGATTCTGAGTGTTTGGCTCTGTATCTCCTTATTGGGGGAACTAAGATATAGTTTCTCCGAAGAACAATTCACATCAGCATCATTCATCAGTAGGTTTTGTGCCCTGCAGGTTTCAGAGTCTCTATAGAGAGGTAGAGTTACAGACATGAATAACACACACACACACACACACACACACACACACACTCACATGTTCATGCTCACACACATGTACATGTTCATGTGCATGCTTACATGTGCATTCTCATACACGTGCATGCTCGTACACACATACACACACACACACACACACACACACACACACCAACATTAAGAGAACCATCAGGCTAGATGGTGAGTTAAGGTTAGAATGAGTACACTGCTGAGGAGAGTCTGAGAATGAGCCAATGTCAGACAGAGAAGGCTGACAGAAGAAGGTGGCGTTTTAGCCCTTATTGGAGTGAGATTTGGACCTGAAGAAGCACATGGGAAAGCTCCTCCCCTGAGCAAATACATGCACAAATGCATTGAGATCATATCAGTGGCAGGTGACTCAGGGAAGTCATTACTATGGACGAATCACACTATTTCCTCTTCCGTACTTCCTACTTCCTCTTCCCGCTTCCTCCTGACTGAAAAACAGTTCTCCTCTGTTATAACCTGATCTTGTCTCTTAGAGGACAGGGAAGGGAGAACCAACTGTGGAGTAAAGCCTACCAGGCAATCACATGAAGTTCTTGACTACACACACAGAGATTGTCCATGTAAAGGCCCATCTGCCTCTCTGTCATGTGCTGAAAAGATGTGGTACCTAAAGAGGCCTCACAGGCTGCCCATGAGTTTCTAGAAGATGTAGAGACTGTAGACAGCTGCCTGGCTCCATCAGCGGGAGGCCAGTGAGGCAGATTAGTCATTCACATCATTTTCTGTTGAGTCAACATCTATTTTTAGGTGTAGAACTCATAAAGGGACCCAGTGTCCCTGTCACAGAAGGAGAGAATGTGCGATGAGTGAGGGGTCTGCTCATCCTTTGTCCTCTTTGCTGCACCCATTTTCACCTCCAGAAGGTCTCAGAAGCAAGGTCCATCTTGCTGCTGAAGGTTAGTCCTTAATGTCAAAAGTCTGCAGAACATTTGTTGTGCACCCACGCTTTTCTGTATACACATACACACACCATCACACACACACACACACACACACACATATACACACCATCATACCACACACACACATACACACACACACACCATCACACACATGTACACTCTCACCCCTACAGACAGCAGGTGTTCTGAATCTGTTATACAGATTAAATAAAACTGCCAGCTGAAAAATGCTAAGGCACACAGGTCCCTTCCTGTCCACTGCTGTCAGATGTGCTCTGAAATGACTGTTTTCATCATCTATTCTGAGCCATAACCGCCCCAGAAATAGCTTTAGCAGGAAAGTGCTTTTGTTAGACTAGCTGCAAATTATATTTCAAATGTCTGATGTTGTTTTCTTTAAAAAATAAATAAGTAAATGAAAGTCTAAAATTAATGACTGCTGGGTGTGCTTTGCTTATGTGTACTGCTGAAGATCTGGCTTCTTGCAGATGGAATTTCAGATCTGTTTACACTTCTGTGTTAGCTTTTGGGGGAGAAAAAAAGCAGTTGAGAGATCTGGGAAGACAAATTTACAAAGTGGAACTTATTATAAGCGTCAGTGACGCTCTCTGCTCTCTCCCACTGCCCTTCCACTCCCTCTTGTCCACCATGCCCCGTTTCTGTTTGCTGTGGTTTTATCTGTCTTACCTCAAAGTTAAAGGCAACTAGTCCTTGTAGATGTGACAAGGTCACATATCAAGTTTCACAAGCAGATGTTCATTCAGCCCCATTTCACCAGCACTTAGCTATTCAGCAAGAGCAGACCTCGTGGGAACAGACTGGAGCAACACAAAGGATGGGGCGTAAAAGCATCTTACAGAGAACCTGATCTGTTATGCCTTGAAGAAGGGAATGAGGCAAGGAGAGAAATGTGCAGAGCAGAATTTTGTGGGTTTTTTTTTACTTATTCAAAGATTATTATGTGTTGGATACAGTAAACGCTCTATACTCCCACATCCAGGAGGTAAATCTTCAGAACTTCATGCGTGGGTAGTTCTGCATTTAACAGCTGCCACACAGTAGCTATTTTGTTCTGCACTTAGAGACCCTGATCTGTGCGTTTGTGTTCAGTTCCATCATCAAGTCTCCTTTCGTTCATCTATTGCTGTTCTCCTGGTTCTCATTACTGTTACAAGACTCACTCAAATTCTGAAATACTGGGTGATTTAAGCTGACATCGCGGGTCCTGAGGGCAGACAAGGACCTGTCGTCTTGGTTGTTGTCTCAGTCTCCACGCTAAGGATGAGTGCCTGTAATGCAGTTAGCTCCTGTTACCTTCTCCTAGGTGTCATATGCCCGTCCGAGCTCGGCCTCTATCAGGGATGCTAACCTCTACGTTAGCGGCCTTCCCAAAACCATGACCCAGAAGGAGCTGGAGCAGCTTTTCTCGCAATATGGTCGTATCATCACCTCACGAATCCTGGTTGATCAAGTCACAGGTTAAGTGTTTCTTTGTAATTTCTTTCCTTGTGTATCTGTGCCTTCTTACCCATGGGAGTAGGTCAGTGGTGGCTCCAGGTGAGGATGAATAGACAGATTTCTAACTTCAAAGACTTCTTGTACATCAACTACCCAAATTTAAAATGGGCCATCTTGAGAAGTCAGCGTTCTCTACTGTGGAAATGTCTCCAGCAGCTATTAAGGCACCTGGCAGGGTTGTAAAATAGTTGAGTAATAGGTTGTGAGTAGGACTGTATGACCTTCTGAGTCTCTCTCATCCTTCAACCAGTATACGAAAACCTACAAATATAGCTCTAGCTCCAAATCACAACATTATAGAGTTAGAACTTCAACCTACCTTATTCTGTGGGAAACAGATCTACAATGAATGGTAGTTCCCACCAGCTAGTCAGTAGCAGTGCAGGGGAATGAGCCTAGGCTCTGGTGCTGGGCTTCTTCGTCCGTAATAAAGAAACCCAACCACCGCCTCTCAGGAAGAAATGTGAGGTAGCATAGATTACACTTACAATGACAAAATGTTTTTTTTCCTACCCTCAATTTGATCCTGATTTGGACTTTACCCTCTAAGAGTAGTGTGGCACATACAAGTTTACCATTTGAACCATGTAGCTAGCTCCCACTGAAGTTGGCTCTGCCTCAAACACTGTGCAGAGAGACAGTGGGACAAAGATGCAGTACTTGCTTCCACAGGACTCCAATGTGACAAATACTTACCAGGGACTGTTCATTACTCTGTGAAAGCATACAGTATGCCTGGTGGTGATAGGTGGAGAGGCTGCATTGCAGAGGCAGTTATCAAAACATCTCTAGAGAATGGCTCAAACTTACTCGGCAAAAAAGGGAGCATAACATTCTAAATGCAGAGAACAGTATATTGAAAGGCAAAGTGTTGAAGAGGAATACAGTCTGTTGAGGAAAGTCAGGCAGGTCAGGGTGGCTGATGTAAGAACCAATAGGGGATTTGAGACTAGATTGCCGAAGGCATTAAGTGTTGTGCTGAGAGATCTGAACTTTATCTGCATGTAGGAAAGAGCCAAGGAAATATATTTTGTGGATTTTGTTTACGCAAGTGAAGAGTGAGGTACTTCAAAGTGTACAAAAGAAGCAGAGTTCGTTCCCAAAGGCTGTGGAGTGGTCAGAGGTTGCTTTCCAAACAAATGAGAGGTATGATGTGTGGAAGACACTCTGAAGACCTAAAAAGTTCTAACTGAAGAGAGATGAAGACTGAGCAGGGCAATGGTAGAAGGCTGAAGTGAAACATCCCTGTGTTCTGTGGGTAGGAGACAGCTGCCCAGAGCCATGCTGGTGGAAATACACACAGATGCCTTTTGGTGGGTGAGGGATTCAGGGAGATGGGCTCAGCCTTGGCCACAGAGGTGGGTTGAGGCCCCACACAATGTCCACAGGGCCCCACTTACCTAGTCCTAGAAATATCTACCAGCTGTTTTCTCACTCTTTACAAAGGATCTTTCTCTCTCTCCAGGAGTATCTAGAGGGGTGGGATTCATCCGCTTTGATAAGAGGATCGAGGCAGAAGAAGCCATTAAAGGGCTGAACGGCCAGAAGCCCAGCGGTGCTACAGAACCGATTACTGTGAAGTTTGCCAACAACCCCAGCCAGAAGTCCAGCCAGGCCCTGCTCTCCCAGCTGTACCAGTCCCCCAACCGGCGCTACCCTGGTCCTCTCCACCATCAGGCTCAGCGGTTCAGGTAGGCGCAACCCCAGAGGAAGAAACCTGCAGTCCACTACACGTACACCAGTCAGAGTGGGGCATGGGCCCACAGCTCCGAGATGCAGCAAGACTAATAGCCTCTGCCCCTAGCAATTGCTGTGTGAAACTACCCCGATGCCTCAGATCCCACCCAGATAAATCAGATAACCGGACTAGATGCTCCTCCTAACTTCCTTTTAGCTTATTACTGTGACTATATGATCAAACTTGAGGTTCTTTAGTAGAAACGGAATTTCTGTATTTAGACAAACAGGGGATCAGCTTCACTGAGCTACAGAAAAAGTAGCCACATTGGGCTTAGACCTAAGGCAGAACCGTGACTTCTAATAAGGTCAAAGAGTAGACTCTGAAGGCAGATCCGTGGTAGAATGCTTGTCCTGGCCTCCATCCCCAGGTAACTCTTGGATTCCAGGGGAAGAGAGACTCTCTTTAATGTTAATTTTATACTCTAAGACAGCGTACTGTGGGAAGATGAAAAGGAAGATTCACCCACACCTTACTAGTGCTTTCTTTGGGTACCCAACACCCAATAAATCCCCTGGTGCAGTAGGCATTTCCCATGGGACATTTCTAAATGGCAGGTTTCTCCCAGAACAGCTGTTGGACTTAAACTAGCCGGTGTTGTGCATGAGATAAGCACAGTCTTGACCTCCCTTTAGTAAATTCTAAACAATTATTTTATTCCACCCACATGCCAACTCCTTGTCAAACCACACATAGGAAAATAGTAGGCCCTTCTATCTGTAACAGTAATGGTCCATCTGGCCACAGCAAGAAAAAAGAAGTCCCTTCCTTTGTCCTCGCATGCCCCATGACTTTGAAACGGTTAATGATTTCACGTAGAGTTTGAGTCATCTAATTTTTATTTTGTGTAAAAGCACATGTAGTATTTATGTAAAAAAAAGCTCTCCAGCAGGCTTCTAATGGTGGAAACTATGGTTACTACTGCCCCATGGTGTGAATAGCTTGTCCCCAAGTAAGGTAGTGAATGTGAGGAAGATTATAGCATAATGACATTTTGCTGGGAGGTGTTTGAGGGCTGTAAGTATTAAGCTTTTCTTTTTTAATCCTAATCCACAAATGCTCTCTGCCTCTCTCCACCAAATTGTGTGTGGTGAGAAGACTTAGTTAATGTAGCTAGGCTAACAGAAAAGATCTGTCCTGATGTATAGTGTGTGCTCCTGTATTGTTAACCTAGAACAGAGACCTTTATTCGCAAGCTTAATTATAGTAAAAGGTGAACAATTTAAGAACAACTCCCCCCCTTTGAACAATTTCACACACAATATAAAATTAAATCCACACAAATGTTCTCAGAGGTGAGGGGAATTGAATTAATTCAAGCCTTGAAAGAAAAGGAGATTCATTAGACACTTGCTTTAGACTCCAGCATTGACCCGACCATGAATTACTTGCAGTTAGTTGGAAGCAGGAAAGGGGGACCTACCGGCGGAGAGACTAAGCAGTGGGGAAAGTTGTTGAGCTTTTCTTCTTTGAAAATGGAGCATTCTTATTAATAGTTCCATTGAGTGATCTTGCCATCTGTGAGGCATTAACCCAGAGACCCTCCTTCTCTTTGCAGGCTGGACAATTTGCTTAATATGGCCTATGGCGTAAAGAGGTAATTAAAACTCCACAGATTGCCAGATGTCCGTGTTGGCACAGACTGGGGCTAGAATTTTTTTTAATTCACTAACTTTACTTTTATTTTTTTAATTCTTCCTCTTTCTTCCACCAGCATGTCAAATTCTTAATTTAATTTTGGACCTCAGTTGATATTGTTTCTTTTAGGACACACAAAAATGTATTTGTGTGTTGCATTCTTTTTCTTTTTTTTCTTTTTCTGCAGGTGGGCTTTCCCTATGGTTCAGGTGCCACAGCTACTAAGCCCTGGATGATCTGTTCCTCTGGGTTGCTTCCCTCAGGGAGAAAGCACTGACTTTTTTCTGGCTGATTTTGCAAACTTTGCTGAGCAACTGTTTTGCATTACTGATGCCAAGATTCAGTTAAGAGGGCAGATTCCAGCAAATCAAAATTAGAACATTTTGCTAATCGTGGCTGACAATCTTGTGCCTTCTGCAGTGGGAAAAATTAGATTTTTGGACCACAAGCCCTGGGTAAATCATAAATTAATACATGGATTTCCCACCCCCACCTTGGTGTGCATTTTAGAGCACATCCTGAGAGTGGAATGTATCTGTGTGCACCTCAACCAGGGGTTTCTTTTGTTACAGGTTTTAACAGTTAACTCTAAGTCTTCCCTCGGTTACTTATGTGTGTGGGTTTCAAACTTGCAGTTTCTTTCATTTAAAACCTTTTTATGGGTCTGGGGATTCAAATGGGATCTAGGCTTTGGGACTTCAAATGAAGTCACCAGGCTTTCCAGGCCCAATCTGAAGCCAGAATCTTGGGAAGCTGGATATGTGATGTCACTGTGCCCATGAGATTCCCATGCGTGCTTCTGATAGGCTCCACTGCACTGCTGGGACATAGTCTTCATCATCTTGCTCAGTAGAGCTGCACATTTTAATTCCCCTTCATCCAGTTCAGGGAAAGAGATATGCTCTCTAATAGCCTGCATCACACTCTCCACTCTCTGTGACTCTTTGAATACTTGGCCATGCATGGTAAGTACCCCAACTCTGGAAAATAGCACACAGTGAAGGGAGTAAGTTGACTGCAGACTTCACTAGCAGAGTGCCAGCCTCTTGAATCTCAATCCTAACACCAGTGAGAATAACTGTGAATTATCTCCACATGTCTAACACACTGCTTGCCTGTTCCCAGGCATCTTTCATCTCTTCTAACTCTGTCCCATCCCTTTGCTGCTCTTTGACTTAGTGAGATAGCACCAAATGTCATAGGGAAAAGGTGATGCTTTTAAAATAGGTAAGGCCAGGGAAGACTCGGCTGTGGCCTGTATGCTGCCACACACTCTGGTGTCAATCCAGCCCTGCCCAACCCAATCCACTGTAGCCAGGACTACTTGATAACAGGATTCTTTTTCTATTGAACCCAGATTTAGATCCAGCCTCCTTCGTACCTTTGTGTTCCAGGTAACCATTACCAACTTGAGTGGCAGTCCCACTTAAAACCTCTTTGCTGGCTCTGACTTTGGCCTTAGAACACATACTTAGTTGTTTTCTGCATATAAACTAAAAGGGGGCACTTCACGCAGCTAAAGGAGAAGCAGTTTAGAAGACAGTCTTCAGAAATAATACAAATAGCAATTAAGTTATTGGTCCCTTTAGGGATTCGTATCATGATGCATTTTGCATCTGTCTTATGGTTAGTTTTTAAGCAAGAGGGAAGATTGACTTAGTGAACAATAGCTAAAATCATGTCTACATATTAGACATGACTACATGTTAACATATTAGACATAACTACATGTTAACACATTTTAGCAGCCATTTGATTATCTAAATTCTAGTTAAATACGGAAGTTTAATGAGACTTTTGAACCCCCAAGAGTGTTTGCTTATTTTTAAAGAGTCATTACATTTTGCCCCATACTCTTGTCTGATTTGGGCTTCCTCTTCTCCCATTCCCTCCTCTCATACACCCCACCAAATTCAGCCCCCCAAAAAGCAAGCTACTCATCAGTGAATAGCTTAAAACTCCCTGTGTAAGTTCAGCCAGAAACAGAATGTGAACCAATATCATTTTGCCATAGGCTCTAGTATCCCAATCACTTCTTCCATCATGTTACATGGATTTATTGCCAAATGTTACATGGATTTATTTTATCCAACAGTGAATAGATTCTGAAGGCTTTTGTTTTTTCCTCTCAAGATTACATAAAACCTGACATTTCTAAACCTAATATGAAAGTTTTTTCCACAAGGCAATTAGCATTTTATGTTTTTCTAATGTATAGTAATTCAAGGTTTATAAATGCACAAACCACTTGAAATTTTGTTCCACTGATGCTCCCAAATGTATTCCAGACAATATAGCATCAAGGAGTAGTATACGTCTATTATTACTGCTCCAGTTCTGAGGGAGAACCCTTATGAGTAAAAGCTAAAAGAAACATGAACCACTCATCTGGTTAACAAGAAGATATATCCTCATGCAGCTCCATCTTCAGTAATGTCAAGAGGTCTGTGACAGACATAAGTCAATCAAAAGACACTGTGATGATGGTACACTTGAGCACACTAAGGCCGTCCCCCAACATGCCTAAAAAGTAACAGAATAAAACTTTCCAAGAATTGACATCAACCAGTTGGTTGCTCCCTCAGTCAATAAACAGCTATTGTTTTCTATGGGTCACTGAGTTCTGTTATGTGCTTTGATAAATGAATAAACCCAACAACAGAATGAATGAAACGGAGTTCCTTTCCCAAGCACTCACTGTGTGTGGTGGGTAGGGTCAGGGTGGATCAATATGTTGTGGGCATATGCTGTGTAAAAACTGTGAAAAGCCTTGCTCTGGAAGCTTCTCAAGGGTTTTAGAAAATGACCTGGCCTTTTTCTTGCCATGCACATGCCTTAGCTGTCCAGCCACCCCATCGGAGAAATGCCAATGGTAGCTTTTGCATTTTGGTTTTGAACCCCTGAAGACTCTCCTGTAAAAACTCACTCAGCCCTTTGCCCTATGTCTGTGTCTGTGCATCTCTGTGTCATCCATGGTCAGACTGATGTCTGGACCAGTCCCCCCTTCTGCTTGTCCCCCCAGGTTTTCTCCAATCACCATTGATGGAATGACAAGCCTTGTGGGAATGAACATCCCTGGTCATACAGGAACAGGCTGGTGCATCTTCGTCTACAACCTGTCCCCTGATTCCGACGAGAGTGTCCTCTGGCAGCTTTTTGGCCCCTTTGGCGCAGTGAACAACGTCAAGGTCATCCGTGACTTCAACACCAACAAGTGCAAGGGATTTGGCTTTGTCACCATGACCAACTACGACGAGGCAGCCATGGCCATCGCCAGCCTCAACGGTTATCGCCTAGGAGACAGAGTGTTGCAAGTTTCCTTTAAAACCAACAAAGCCCACAAGTCCTGAATTTCTCACCCTTACTTATTAAAATATATAAATATATACGAACAAAACATGAGTGCACACACATACACAAAAGAGAGAGAAACAAAACTTTTCAAGGCTTATATTCAACCATGGACTTTATAAGCCAGTGTTGCCTAAGTATTAAAACATTGGATTATCCTGAGGTGTACCAGGAAAGGATTTTATAATGCTTAGAAAAAAAGAAAAAAAAAACAAAAAAATACCTTTGATGCATTGAATGTTCTTTCATAGCTGTCGTTGTTGAATATAATATACATAGATAGCGATGTGCGGGGATTTTTACCCAGCCAGCTAACTTTACTGCCTTCCTTGAAGGTGGGTCTTTTTAAGATGACCATTCGCTCATTTGAAGAAGAAAAACAAAAAGCAAAAAAAAAAATAATAATAATAAACAATTTTTACAGAGTAATAGGATTCAAAGAAAGAAAAAAAAAGATTTTTCTTTTTTTCAAAACGTTGATCCAATCAGATTGGTTTAAAAAAAAAACCCACACAAATTAAAGAGGAATAATAAAAATTGCAAAAATGAAAAAAAAAAACTTTTGCAAATTTTTTTATTTTTCCTTTTTTCTTTTATATCATGTGAACTGAAACAGTCTTCTGTTAGGGTGGGGAAAGGGGGTACCTGATGACATTAACAATTTAATAACATTAACATTGTTGCCAAAGAGGTGGTCTCTTTGCTGAAAATGGGTTTCAAGAAAAATCTATTTTTATAAAATATAAAGAATTTTTACAAGAGAATCTGGATTTGAGAAAAAAATATTTTGACTGGCTAATTTAGGGGAAATTGACAACTTTGTCGCGTTCATACTGCACTGGTAACTTTTTAGAGATCAAGATGTGTGTTTTAAACTGGATTCGTAGACTGTTTTTTGAAGGATGGGCTATAAACAGATGATCTTCATATCTTTTCATAGCATGTAATAATAAAATATTAATTACTAGGGGAAGGAGTGTTCGTTCTACCCAGGGTACCACAGTTCCCCACAGTCAAAACCCAAAAGCAAGGAGATGAGTTGAAAGACAGTTTTTCTTTAAGTCATCAGTATGGGATGTCAGCAGAACAAAACTTTAAAAGATTCGTTTTCCTTTTAATCTAAAACTTCCTTAGTTTGAGCAGTAGGTGCTACGAAGTTATTTACATATCTTAGTATCATAGTTAAATGTAACGTGTTTAGGAGAGGAAAACAAAAGATACATTTGCTTTAAATTCATTAAGAAATTTTCGAATTCACTTTGTAGCCCATGCTGATAATACTGGGCTGTGTTGGTATATTTGAAACACTGTTTATGTTGCTTGAAACACTTATTTATTTAACACAGGTGTGATGATGCCTAAGGCCGAGATCAAATATAGCTAGATTGGCTAGACTACTTATTTGTTTACTTAAACTATGGGAAGAAGCATATTACTGTGTCATTTGTTGTGTGTGTATGTGTATATATATAATATAAAT
>NW_008337285.1:1897234-1905668 GCF_000622305.1 Nannospalax galili
AAAATGTTTTCTTATGATATTTAAGTGACAGTTAAAGAGGTATCAAGGTAACTTGTGTAGAACTATTGTTTGATATATTGTCATGTTTGTTGTGAATATTTTTTCTTACTGCACAGTAGAAAAAAAAAACTGGGTCTTTATTTTAATGTAATTCAGATTGGGGAAAACAAAACGAGCTAAGGGAACAAAATGACTGTGGGAGCCCACTCCCACGTCCAGCGCACTGATCATTTTAGTATGTTTGTGCTTTGTACGGTTATATATTTAAAACAAACAAAAAAAATACAAGAGTTCATGCTCTTCCCTGGGTAATAGAAACAGTTACTCGCTATGCATAATCTAGTTGATAGTTAAATTTGCTATTGCTTTTCTTGTCTTGTTATATAAAATCTTTTCAATACAAGTTTAGTCTTAATGGTAATAAAACGTTATGGTTATTTATAACTTGTGCTTATTTTGTGCATTTTTTCCCATGCTGAACCCACTAAGTGCATGTAGACAGGACTGTTGTTTTCACACTGAAGAGGCAAACTTTGTAGTAGTCGTTGTAGTGGTAGACAGATAACGAAAACCAAGGCTGCATCATAGACTCCTCCTTTAAATTTTTTTTCTGGTTTTTTTTCCTCTTTTCGGTTTTGGAAAAACAAAAACACCAGATTTCAGTTCAGAGAACACTCGTTCAACATTCAGGGAAACCTTTTTATGTCACCTGCTATGAATGAATGCAGTTTGCTGGCAAAGGTTTGATGCATTTGCTAAGCATTCATGGGAAAGGCATGCCAAAATATCTTTATGATGTGTTCAATCTGGGGGAAAAAAAAAGGAAAAAAAATCTTAGGACCAGGCAGTTGTATACTTTAGTTATAAATGAATGACTTCATGTTAATCTTGCTAGTTTAGATGATTTCTGAGGGAAAGTATTGTAACTGTTTTTTTTCATAATCTTGTTGTGTTTGAATTATTTGTACTTTATCTGTCCAGACAATAAATGAAAGTGTGTAGAATGAATTTGAGCTTCCCAAATTTTTAAATGTGTTCATTCATACCTTTTTTCTATAGCATCTGTACAGTTCCCTGATATTTTTCTCATTAAATCAAGAAAAAAGTAGAGTAAAATTCTGTTTTACAGCTTAGCCCAGTCTGTTAAAACTTACTCAATACTCAGAAGTCATCGCCCTGGTTCTGTGTTGGTCCCCAACCAACAGTGTCTGTCACTGGGACTGTGGTAGAAATGCAGAATCTCAGGCTGAATGCAAATTCACACTGAACCAGATCCCTGCATGAATCACGGAGGCTTTAAAATTTGAGGCACACTGTCCAGATTGGTAAACCACAAGATTTGGCATTCCATGTGGTAGATGACATGTTGCTGTCTGTTATTCATCTGTAAGCATACCTGTGGCCTATTCAGAGGACAAAGAGTCCCCATTTGCAGAGCATCTATTATACATCAGGCAGGCTATGTGGTAGCTGCTCCACTCTCTCCATCTATCCTCTCAGCTATCTGAGAAGAGCAGATGACAAGGGCAAGTCTCAGGGAGACAGAGTAACCTAAAGTAACCAACCAGTTTCTGGTAGCTTTGAGTCCGGGTCTGCTTGTCCTGCACAGGGCCTCTACCCTGAGGATAAGTGCTTATTAAGGAAGCACTTTCATTTGTTTTGAAAGGTGAGAGCCAAAGAAGGGTCACCTTTTTATTGTTGTACTCACTTTGGTTCAGAAGTAGCAACTACCTGACTTTCTTACATATGAGGAAGAACGACATAGAATATACATTAAACACAACCTAGGGAGAAGGAAACTACCACCTTATGAAGTCACATTAAAATGCCCTGAACTTGACAGAATGAGCTTTGGGTGAGTACCTAATGTCACTAACTGAAAACTCATAATACCCAATAATCACCCAAAAACTGACACCTCAAGAAGGAATGCTCCCACTGATCCGGATGAATGAACAGTCAGATTTTCTTCCATTTCTCATTAACCCTCTTTTTATTATTATATTAAATTACCACATTGGTTGGGATAATTAAATTCAGGGCATAGAATGGGATTTAATTAACCAAGCTAAATATTAAACCTCTAAGTCAGCCTGAACCTCACATAGTTGAACTCAAAAGGTTCTTTTAGTTTTATCTAAATACAAGCCTCTGTGTTTCACTTCCAAAGAAAAATGAGCATTCAAACAAACAGTTGCCTCCAGGGACAGCACAGATTCACAAACACATTTGTAAGGTCTAAAGCATTGCTGCTAAGCCTGTGATAGTCCCCACTCGTCAGCCACCCCTACCCCTGCAAATGGTCATGTTAGCATGCTTCAAGAGCATGGATATGCTCTGTTTGGGAATATTGGAAGAATCTGTAATCTTCTCGGTTCATATAGTTCATTCCCTGTCCCCCAGTAGATCTATACCGAAAGCTTAACAAATAGATGTAGGTCTTTAACTAGGTCTTGAACATATCCTTAGAAGGACATTCTGTATGCACACTCGGCAACACTTCCCAACATGGGCGCAATGTGTTTGCCTAATGTGAAATAAAAAAATTCATCTAGTTGCAACTGTAAGTCTGTTACCTTAAATCTCCAGGCAAATATAGTTTCCGTAGGTGTTTGTAGGAAAGGTCTAGCAAATCGCAAGAATGCACAGAGATTATTAAATTTCTTTGAGGTCCTGGGTACATTATATTTTACTTGGATGAAAAATTGCATGTCACAGAAGGCTGACAGCATTTACTTAGTGCTATTTCTATTAAAGTGATAGGAAGAGTGTAAAAAAAAACAATATGTTCTATGTCTGTAACCATCCCACATGAGTACTGTCAGCATCAAAACATTACCCACCTCCACTACCGAAGATCACATGCTGACCAAGTGATTATTTCAGCCAGACATTTTTATCCCTTTGAGTTGTGTTTCAATTTCTTTCATCAAGATTATTTGTTCATTTGTAAACAAGACATTAAACTCTCCCCCAAAGAAGAATATCTAAAAATGCATTGGAAACTCACAGTCTTGTGGGGCCCATACCTCATAAATATCTTAACCTTATCCAAACCTGGCGCAGAACTGCCTTTGTGATAGATAATTCAAGAAGCTTCCAGTCTTTTAAGTTGTTCTATCCTTTATTCCTGTAGGCACTACATATTTGTTTCTTAATGGACATACACGTGGGAACACGGAAGCAAGTATTTATACAACTGAGAAAGAAACATTCTTTTTACTATCACATGTGAATTCCAAATTCAAACCTGGGTGGGACACGCCTTTAATCCCAGCACGCAGGAGGCAGAGATCCAGGCCAGCCTGTCTACATAGTGAGCCCCAGGCCAGGCGGGGCTACAGGGAGACCCTGGCTTGAAAAAAAATCAAACCTGCAAGATAGCAAGAATGTATTTTCTAAATGGAGGTCATTAAAATCTTAATCTGAGGCAATGTTGCCTGAATCCATCCCCTAGATTTAAAGTGCACTCACGAACACAGCTGTGTAATCATACACTTTACATCCTTCATTGCCTTTGTTCTACCTGAAGAAGAGAATAATAAAAGGAAATTACATTTTATTTCCATGAGCTAAAATCAAGCTTAATATTGTCCAAAACGACTCGTACCATTTCTTTATCTTATTAACTTTTTGGCGTATTAGATAATGAGATAATTTCTCATGGTACAGTATTTATGTAAGAATCATATTTCTCTCTGTGCAGATCACTTACAGAAGTGTCTGTTAACAGGAGAGAATGATGCATAATCAGCACTTAAGATTAAAATAGACCTGAGAACATAAAAGTGTTCCTTCAATTAAAGAAATAGCATTGCTTCAGACTCATCTTTTTGTTTCTGCCGCAGAATGAAAACTGGCTTAAAATCACCGAGCCACAGGTTAGTTTCCAGAGAGCTTACCTATGCAAGTTCAGCTTAATCTACTGGTTGTTCAGATTCAAAGTGGACTCACATGACACACCAGTGTTCCTTGTAATTAGTTCAGGCAGTCTCCAACAAAGTCCTTGAGATGTAAGCAATAGTTTCCAGGTACAGGACAGGTATGTAGAAAGCCTTTACTGTGACAGCTACTAACCTACTAGCATGCTTTTTGTCCTAGTGAGGGGCATCATTCCCTTTTACAATAAGCAAAAAGACCTGGAGAGATTAGGTACCTAGGCAAGTAGGTGGCAAAGCAAGAATTCAAACTCGGGCTTGCCTAATCTCTGAGACCTGTTCTACCTTCTGGATCTGAGCCAATTTCTTTATAACTGGAGCCAAAACGATTACTAAATGGTCCTCACTTCAACTGAAGGTACAGATGAGGCCTGTTATATAAGAAACAAGGGAATTTCCGCTAATGCACTATGCCTGGGGCTAAACCCCTCTTCCTAGCTTTAATAGAAAAACAGATTCCATAACATTGTTTTATGAGCTGATTGACAAAGAAAACCCAACAGTGCTGTGTGTGTGTGTGCGTGTGTGTGTGTGTGTGTGTGTTTATGTATGAGTATATTGTCTGCATGTGTGTAAATGCCCCTGTGTCGTTCAATGCCTGCAGAATGCATCAGATCCCCTGGAACTGGAGTTAGGGATGGTTGTTAGCTGCCATGTGGGTGCTGGGAATCAAACTTGGGTCCTCTGCAAGAGCAGTCAGTGCTCTTAACTGCTGAACCATCTCTCTAGCGCCCCAACAGTAATACTTTTAAGTTGAGGATGGAAGAGGAAGGTAATAATGCTGCTAAGTCCTCCAGCGGGAACACTGTGTCTCACATGACAGACAAGAATAGAAGACACCCACTCCTTTGAACACTTTTGCAGGGGTCCGAATCCTACCAGTAAAGTTCCTTCCATGTGATTTAGTCACTTCCTAAAGACACCACCTGTCAGTACTATCACTTGACAGGCAATTTAGTTTTAACACTTGAGTTTTGGGGCACACTCAGCCTACAGCAGTGGTGAAATGAAGGTAAACTAAAATATAATAAATATAAGCCCTCCTTTTAAAAAATGTTAAGCCCACCAATTGCCCTTTGGACTTGACTGACATGTCTGCACAGGAGACATTGCATAAACCAAGAGCATCTAGGTGATGCTGTCTATTGCTCCTGAATTCTTTGAAAACTACACACACACACACACACACACACAGAGGGAGAGAAAGAGAATGCTCATTTAAGGTCTCACAAAAACAGGCTCAGAGAAATCTACTTTTGACTCAGTATCTTTCCAACAAATCATATTAGTGACTTTTAATGCGACAGTCCTATTTCTTGGCACCCACCTAGACATGAGGTTCATCAGAGTGTGGCGTTGAGGGGAAACCTGTTGAGCCCTAGCCATGTTCATGTTAGAACCCCTAAACACCTACCATGTGCCACGCACCGCACATGGGGCCTGATGAACAGACACATCCAGATTGCTTTTCTCTTACACCTATTTTGTGATGAACACTCCTCAGAGGCTTATGATGGGCAATCAAAACACAAAATGGAAATTTAGAGGTTTGTGCGAGGACATGTGGGACAATGATACGGTCATGCCACCTGTGCTGCAAGGAGGGGTTAAGGACATTCTGAAGTTCTGTGAAGACAGGAAGGAGTATTATGAAATCTAGTAAGGAAGGAGAGTGTAAATCTTATCACTGTCCTTGTCCCTGCTGAGTTAGTGAGCTAGGGAAAGTCCTTGGAAATCAGTTCAACCTCTGCATTTTAATCCTTGGGAGAAAAAGGGTTTTATGTTGCCCAAATTCCACCCCACCCCATATGACAAGCCATCATCTCATTCCACACCCATTAGGGTTCCCCTCCTTAAAATGCCCTTTCTGACACCCAACTCCCAATTCATTCAAAGTACACACAAAAACACATGCACCATATACCTGAGCAATCCCATTTGTCCAACTCAGGATTCACTGATTCTAGGAAGCCTTCCTTGACCCCAAGTTGGGTTACAGATTCCATGATGATTCTGTATGACTGTGCTTTCCAATATCACAGCACTCTTCATATAACCATGTTTGTACTGCCTCATGGATGCCTCCCTATGGCAAAAGAATAAGACACAGCACCTGACTTGGAAAAGCTCAAGTGTAAACAGAATACAGTTTGGGGAGCATGAGAGAAGAGCGGTCAAGTCTGGCTTTGGCAGGGTGGGACAAAGTCAAAGTGTAACAAGAAAAACCATCCTAGAGGTTTTTAGGAATCAGTCGTACGTTGAAAGAGGAATCAGACCTGAGTATTCAGTGAGGCAAGAACGATCACATTGAGAATGGTGGAAATGACCCAGGACCAAGAGTCAGAATTCTCAACTCTGCCAGTGGCTTGCTGTGCAACACTGCTGATCTCTGCAGACTAAAGGGATACGGCATGTTGCAAAGGGTTAGAGTGGATAGAAATTAAGACCCAGTGAGATGCGGAAAGAAACCGAGGGACTCAGCAGCAGAGAGAGGGCATGATGCTGGGGTGAGAGTGCTAGCAGGGCCCAGGCCTTCATGTCACAGGAAGGACTTTGATTTTTCTCCATAATTCAAAGTAATGTGAGCCAGGTGTGACAGCACATTATAATCTCAACTTGTGTAAGACTGAAGCAGGAGGACAGTGAGATCAAGACCAGCCTGGGCTACATAGTGAGTTATAGCCCAACCTTGGCTACATATCAAATTTCTGTCTCAGAAAAAAAAAAAAAAAAAGGCTAGACCTTTAATCCCAGCACTTGGGAAGCAGAAGCAGGTGGATCTCTGAGAGCATGAGGCCAGACTGATCTACGTGATGAGGTCCAGGCCAGCCAGGGCTACATAGTGAGATTCTGTATCAAAAAAGGAGTGGTGGGGAGGGTCGGCTAGGCTAGGAGATACCTCAGTCAGTAAAGCGCCGGCCTTGCAAGCACAGTAACACTAGTTCAATCCTCAGAACAAAGGTTTAAAGAAAACAAAAGAGCAAATTTGGCAGCAAATTTATAGTCTTCTTACTGGGGTGGCGGAGACAGGCAGATCCCTGGAGCTCACTAGTCAACCAGCCTAGCCACTTGGTGAATTCCAGGACAATGAGTGACCCTGTCTCAGAAAAATGTAAATGGTGGTTGAGGAATGACACCTGAAGATTACTTCTGGCCTCTACATGCATAAACACATCAGACACATGAACCTGACATGCATGAATATACCAAATAATAATAAAGCAAACATTTATAAAATTTACTTCTATCTACCGGATAGTGTTTTAAGCAATTACAGATGCCTTTGAACATGTGTTTATACACACACACACACAAAAAATGGTACAAGAGGAAAGGCCTGTGTTCAAGTCAGTGAATCTTCTCAGCTTCAGTTTATTCATTATAGTGGGTAATTTTAGCTAAGAGTAAACCAAATAGCTGGTTACTATAGTTTGGATCTTAAGTGTCCCCAAAACACCACATTTTGGAAGCTTGGTTCCAGGGATATGCTACCAGAAGCTGGTGAAATCTTAAAAAAGAGGTGGCACTTGATAAGAGATCCTTAGATCATTGGAGGTGCGCCCTTGAAAGAGGTGAAAGAACCTCACCCCTTCCTCTTCCTCTCTCCATTTTCCACTTCCTGAGCATGAGATGAGCAGTTTAGCTCTGACATGTATTTCCACCATGACCACCATGACTTCCTTGCTACAGGCCTAAAAGTAATGAAGCCAACTTCATTAGAGAATTCATGGATTGAAATCTCTGAAACTGTGAGCCAAAATGAACCTTTTCTCTTTATAAGCTGATTGTCTTAGGTATATGTTATAGTAACAGGAAGCTGACTAGGCCATGGCATTGTGTTATTTCTTACGTCTGTGACTGAGTAGGGAAGATTACCCTCACCCAACATGGGTAGGCACAGACCAGCCTACATGAACCAGAAAAAAAAAAAAAAAGGCAAAAGAAAAGTACATTTTTTTTTTTGAGGGTCCAACATTTAAAAAAGATCTCCACTTCGTTGTCAAAACACACAGTTTCATACAGAAAAATTCATTCCAGGGCTCTTGACATTGAGACGTTTTCACATGCATTTCTAATCTCTATATACATGACTATCACTGATCACAGTCACCCACCTTCTGAGCTCCTCGGCATCTGAGCATGAATACAAACTCGTCAGGTAGACAGCCTTCCTCTCCCACTAGAGCCTCCATACTCTGCTATCCCTGCCACTGTCCACTGTGCTGTCAGCACCCCCATCCATTCCCCCCTATCTGCCCTTCTGGTAAATCTAGTCAGCCAGAGGTCCCTGTTCCAAGAGGATCAGCTGTTCCTTATCAACAGCAATCAATTGTCAGTATTCCTTTGGATAGAATTGGGGTCTGTTGTTCATGTTTTCAGTAGTATGTTGGGTTACTGTCTGGAAGAGCCTTTATCCATCCTGGCCAACAACTCGACTGAAGGTATCACCTGTCTGGCTTTGCTGTTTGTCAAGTAACTTTTAGTTATATATATGT
>NW_008337285.1:1907003-1934875 GCF_000622305.1 Nannospalax galili
CAAAATTGAAGGCCCAAATATGAGTACATACAATTTTGGCCACTTGATATTTGACAAAGGGGTCAAGAACATTCACAGCATGTTCAGCAAATGGTGCTGGCAAAACTGGATCTCCACCCCTATCTTTCACCTTGCAATTTCAAATGGATCAAAGACCTCAATGTAAAGCCTGGAACTCTGAAACTGTTAGAAGAAAACATTGGGAAAAACCTACAAGATATAGGTGTAGGAAAGAATTTTCTAAACCAGACATCAATTGCTCAGGAAACAAGGGCAAGAATTAACAAGTGGGACCTCATTAAACTGAAAAGCTTCTGTACATTGAAGGAGGCAACCAGGGAAGCGAACAGAAAACCCACAGAATGGGAGAAAATCTTCACCAGCGACACCTCTGACAGAGGTTTAATATCCAGAATATATAACAAACAAAAAAAATAGAGAATCAAGACAAGAAGCAACCCAATTGAAAGATGGGCTAAGGAGCTGAACAGAAAGTTTTCAAAAGAAAAGTACATTTTTGAGAGCTGGAACACACATCTTCTCTGGCCTTTGGATTTCAGAACTCCTTCAGACTTCAGGACTGGCACCAGCTGACCCCCAGTTTCTTGGGATTTTCTCTTCAAACTGCAGGCAGTACCACTGGCCGCCTGGTTCTCCAGCTTGCTGTCTGCCTACTGTGGGAGTTCCATAATCATGCAAGCCAATTCCCATAATAAAACCTCTATCACAGAGTCCCATCTCTATCCATTTACTACCAGTTGCTTACATTTCTCTAGTGAAGCCTAATACACTATTCTACAAAACACAGAAGATAATAGTACCTTCTTTATTTTGGATTGCCAATATAAAAGGCATTAATTTCTGCTATTGCTTAAAGCACTACCTGGTAATAAATATATAACTGATTGCTTTATTATTAGTTATCTGACTGATTTATATGTGTATATCAAAAATCTAACAGATATTCTCTTATTTGGAGTTCCTTCTCTGACCTCTCAAAATCAGGTTATATATCCCTCTTCTGGGTTTGCAAAGTCATCTCTCACCCTGTGGGATTTACTGTTTAATTCTGTGCTTCATCCCCTAAACTGCAAGCTCTTCAAGGTCAAGAACCATACCCTATTCATCAGAGAAAGGTCAAACACATGTCAGTGAATGTCCTCCGTTATGGCAGGCTCAATAATGGACCGCAAATTTTTCAAATCCTAATCTCTGGACCTGTAAATGTGTCACCTGAGTTGGTCCCTATGGGCTGCTGTAATAAAATATTTTAGACTGTGTAATTTATAAACAACAGACATTATTGCTCACAGTTCTGAAGAAAAGGAAATCTAAGATTAAGATTTCAGTAGATTTTGAGTCTAATGAGGATTTTCTCTCTGCATCATGCATGGTTTCTTCTTGTTACACCCTTACAGGGTGAAAAGGTAAACAAGTTCCCTTCAGCCTCTTTTGAAAGTGCACTAATCCCATGCCTCATAGTGGGTCTCTCATAATCCAGTCATCTCTCCAAATCCCACCTCTTAATACTACCACATTAGGAGTGGGTTTGAATTTATGAATTTGAGGGGAGCACAATCATTCAGACTCTGGCATTACCTTAAACGGCTAAAGACACTTTTCAAATGTAACTCAGTTAAGAATTTTGAGATGGAGCCAGTACCCTGGATTATCCAGGAGAACCCAGAGTCATCACAAGAATCCTTATAAGAAGGAGACAGGAATATCAGAGTCCACAGAAGGGAATGTAATGAAAGAGAAAGGTTGGAGTGATGTGAGGGAAGATCCATGAACCAAGGAATGCAGGCAGCCTCTAGAAACTGAAAAGGGCCAGGAGATGGACTTTTGAAAACTCCAGAAGGAAATGCATCCCTGTTAATATCTTGACTATAGGACTTCTTGCCTCTAGAATGCTGAGAAAATAAATTCATGCTGCTTTATGCCACAATGTATGGAGATTTGTTATGGAAAACTAATGTCAGTCAAGTATAAAATGGGAGTCCAGGAAAGAATAGTTGAGGGGAGAAATCAGTATTCAGTCCAGGCCCTCCCTGACCCCTGACCCCTGGCATCGGCAAGGACAGGGGCAGTATCAACAGTGCCCTCTCACCCTCTCACACATCTGCATCATTTGAGACCTTCCAGAGGCAAAATAGACTTGGTAGGTATAGGAGGGGGAAAAAAAAGACAATGGGTCTGAAGGTACCATTGATGTGTAATTCTGGGCTCAAGAAGAGATTGGGATGCCCAGGATAACAGAAAAAATAATAGCACAAGATATTTAGGTTTAAGCTCCAGTTCCTGGACCCAAACTCCACCAAGTTCTTCTGTGATTTAAACCCATTTTGACCTCTACACCCGTGTATTCCCTTGCATTCCTCATCTCAATTAGCAGGGAGAAGCCAGTATTCCTAAGCTGCCCTGCTCCCTCCCACAAATATCTCAATTACCAAATTCTACCAGTTTTACTCACTGAAAATTTTTTAAATTCATCTTGTTCTGCATAGCTAAAAAGGTTGATTTTTCAAGGGATGGTCATCTCATACAGCTCTGGGCAATGAGATTAAGAAGTCCCTGGCAAGCCTTTCAGGAAAGTTCCTTGAAAGAGAGCAAATTCACCATCACTTTCCTTTGTCGTTGCCCCTTCTCCACACTCCCTTCTCACCTGGAATTCTGAGGTGACATCTAGAGCTTCAGGTGCCATGGTGCGATGGTAAAACTAATAGCCAAAACCACAGATGGCAGATGAAAAGCAGATGAGGAGCCAGGTGTGGTGGTACATGCGTTTGGTCCCAGCACTTGGGAGGCAGAGACAGGCAGATCTCTGTGAGATCGAGACCAGCCTGGTCTACATAGTGAGTTCCAGGCCAGGACCTTTAATGACATCTCTAAGCTGCTGCAGCAACCACAGATTGTCTCCTCAGGTCTTATTATTTGAGTGACACACACTTTTTATTTTTTTATTTTTATTTTGTGTATGAGTGTTAGACCTGCACATGTGTAAGTGCACCCGTATCATGCAGTGCAGTGCCCGCAGAGGACAGAAGAGGATGTCAGATCCCCTGAAACTGGAGTTATGGATGATTATTAGCTGCCAGGTGGGTGCTAGGATTTGAACCTTGGTCTTTTGCAAGAACAGCCAGTGCTCTTAACTGCTGAGACATCTCTCCAGCCCTGTAAAATACACTCTTTACTGCAGAGCTTCCCAATCAATGAACAAATTTACTGATATGTTCACAGAGTAAGGAAGGACCCTGGCCTTATAGCTCTCCCAAGTCATTCATCTCTAACCCCAAATAGCCAGTCCTTCTCCCCACACTGATGTTTCTGTATGTATGCTACTGTATGAAAAAAGTTGCCACTTTATCTCATTGGATTAAGTCCAATTATTGCTTTGTCACACTTGGCCACTTCCTATTCCCTCAGCTTCCTAGTGCCTGCCAAGCATCCCCAGTGCTAGGATCTCTGTCACCAGATTATCATTGCCCTACTGTTAGCTCTGTCAGTCTGCCATGTGTCTCCAGCTCCTCATGGGGGCCCCATGCAATGACCTTGACCTCCTTGGCCCTCGTGATCTTTGGTGCCTTGGTTCTTGTCATCACACTACTAGAGTACCTCAGCATCTTTGCTCACCTCGGTGTCTACTGGATTCATCTCTCACCTGCTTGCTCTCTCATCATGAATGATGTGCCTTCCCTTTCTTTTGCCCAGATCTAACACGGAAGGAATAGTCCTACTACAGAGTTCTTGAATCTGTAAAGATGTTAACTGGTTTTAAATCACTCTGACCTGAAAGAAACAGCTTAAGGGAAAGAAAGATTTACTTTAACTGTAGCTTCAGAGATGTCATCACAGTCTTTCCTTTTAGTGATTTTAGGCCCATAGTGGAGCAAAACGTCATGGAGGTAGAGGAGAAAGCTGTTCACCTCACAGCAGACAGGAAGCACAGTGAAGTCAGGAAAGGGTCAGGACAACATATACCCTTCAGAGACACACCCCATTGACCTCCTTGAACTAGGCCCCATCTTCCACCACCTCAAAATTTACATCTATCAATGCATTACACCATTGATTAGGTCACGATCTAATCTTTTCTAGAAATGCCTTCATGGACATATCCTAGGGTGCACTTCAGTAATCGCCTAGCTGTTTCCTCAATCAAGTTGATAATCAAAATTAACCATCACAGGCTAGGGAGATGACTCAGTGGCTTAAGTGCTTGCCACACAAGCATGAAGACCAGAATTTGGATTTCCAGGATCCATGTAAATGCTGAGTGGCTGTGGCAACTTGCCTGTAATTCCAGTCTTGGAAATCAGAGACAAGGGATCCCCAAAGAAAACTAGCAAGCTAGAGAGACTATCTGTATGGGAGAACTCTGGGTTTGACTGAGAGACCTTGCCTAAAATAATAAGGTTGAAAATCAGTCAAGGATCATTCCTGACATCAATTTCAGGCCTCCACAGGCACATGTATGTGCACGTGCACCACACACACACACACACACACACACACACACACACACATGCACCCACACACACACATGCACCCACAGGAGTGCAAACACACATGCAGACATTCATGCATACCACACATAGACACATGAAAATTAACAATCACATATAATGAAATAGTTTGGGGGTTGCCAACACAACCAAGACAGATCAGGCTGAGAAGAGTTTTACACTATGCCTACAACTAATATTCTTTCTTTCATAATAACTAATTTTATTTTTTATATTTTTTAAAATTTTATGTGAGTATTTTGCCTGTATGCATGTAGATGTACCTGTACATGCAATGCCCACAGAGGCCAGAAGAGGATACCAGATCCCCTGGAACTTGAGTTATGGACCATTGTTAACCACCATGTGGGCTCTGGGAACCAAATTCAGGTCCTCTGCCAGAGCAACCAGTGCCCTTAAGTGCTGAGCCATCTCCCTAGCCCCCACAACTAATTTTCGTTATCTTCAAACCCTCTGTCCTCTGAGGACAGAGACTCCAGTCCTCTGTACCAGATGATTTGCTCACTTTTGGTAATGTTTTCTTCTCAGGCACCCCATTGTCCCCTTTGTAATCTGGCTTAAACATCCCCTATCCCTTGATGCTAGTTCATTCGTGTTTGTATATGTTTGAGCCTCGACTATCAACAATTCAAGTCCTTATTCCCAAGGTCTTACATCAATGCAGAGCTGCAGCTACACAATGGTATGGAATGCAAATAGAACCCTGAACCTTCTACTTTAGAATGAATAAATATCTAGGCTTCACTTTCCCCACCCATAGCTGAAAGAACAAAACTATCTTAACTTTATCATTCTGACACTGGGACAAACTTCAGAAGCAGCTTGAGGTCCCAGAGCACTTCAGAACCAGTGTAGGACTCAGGGGAGGGAGGGCTGAGAGTCAGAGAAGTTTCAGTCAGTTGCTGAGCTTTCATTGTCACAAACCCACTTCAGCAAAGAAAGCTGGCAAGTCACAGAAAGGAGGGCGACGAGACCCTCTTAACCTAGTCATTGTAGGATCCGTTACAGGCACCCCAGCCCACTCACCTTCTGCCATCTGCTGCCGCCACCACTGAGCTATTGACTCTCGTGGGAGCTCAAGCAGAACCCTACAGAAAGGATTCATCCTTAGCTGTCAGGCAACCTCAGAAAGAGGGATCTGCACATGCCTTTGGGGCCAGACTCATGCTGCAACTATGTCTCCCACTCCCACCTCCATCCAGCCTCCCAGCACCCTATGAAGCTCTGTTCAGGAAGCCACTGATAGAGATGCCCTGTAGTGCTGAACAAATAATGGGCCAATAAATGACTAAACTGTACTAAGAACCCACTGTGTGTCAGACTCCCATAGACTGATTGCCTCTCTCTCTCTCTCTCTCTCTCTCTCTCTCTCTCTCTCTCTCTCCTCATTTTGTTTTTGTTTGTTTTGTTTTGTTTTTGTTTTTGTTTTAAGATAGGGTTTCCTTGTAGCCCCAGTTGACCTGGAACTCACTATGCAGACCAGGCTGGCCTTGGTCTCACAGAGATCCGCCTGTCTCTGCCTCCCAAGTGCTAGGGTTAAAAGCACAAGTCACCACACCTAGCCTGCCCCTCTGGATGGGTTAGCACACAGGTGCTTCTTCCAACATCTTGGCTCCTGGACCTCCACTCCTCCTTCCACCTGAGTTACTCCCACTCTGCTCATCCTTAAGGCCTTAACACCTGACTTTCAGTGTCAAGTACCCCTTGTCACTGCCTTTAATACCTAACTGATAACAAGTGTTCAACCCCATGAGATCTTCAACCCATTTTATAGTGTCCTCCCCTTACCCTGCCCTCATTTCTCCTCCTACTCAGTTAAAATCCCATATTAAACATGTACAAAATCCTTCCCTTCCATGCAGTCTTATTTTCCTTGGCTCTCCCTTATTGCACTGTACTATTTCATCTCAACAAAGCTCCATCTCTTTCATGCCTGTGCTTCACAGCTGAACACACATGGTAAGAAAAAAAGAAACATTCATGCTAGCCACATACCCTTTTAATTAATGACCACAAGCCTCATGTGGACCCTAAAATTCCCTGAAGCATTCACTGTATTTCTCTAGGTCATTCATGCTCCCTCCCCTAGAATTTTGCTGCTTTCCTCTCTCTCTTCTCTCTCTCTCTGCCTTTTTGAGACAGGGTCTCCCTGTAGCCCCAGCTGGCCTGGAACTCACTATGTAGAGCAGGATGGCTTCAAACTCAGAGATCTGCCTGTCTCTGCCTCCCAAGTGCTGGAATTAAAGGTGTGTGCCACCACACCCAGCTCTTTCTTCTCTTTCTTAAAACCTCATCTTCATTCTCAACTGAGGACCCTGTTTTCTATTTCACTGAGAAAATCAAAGCAATAAGAAAAGGACTCCCGGGATTCTCTACCTTTAGTTTCTCTTCTCTTACTATAAATAAATTGTCCACTCCCAATCCTTCCACCTACTCACCTACTCAAGAAAGTCCTGGAGTGGCTCTCCTGGCCTGCATCATCAAATTTTCCCTCTCTAACTGGGCCATTTTCATAAGGATACAAATGTATTCTTCTCTCATCTTAAAAAAATTAATTAAATGAAACCTCTGCTTACCACATTATTACTATTTCATTTCTTACATCTCTCAGAAAACTGAGGAGTGGAATTACATTCACTGTCTTCTCTGTTCCATCCTCTTTAGACCTCTCTCTCTAGTAAGACTTGCTCCCAGACTCCTGCCCCCAAACTGATCTTGTTGAAATCACAGGTAATCTTCTTACCACTAAATCCAAAGGGCAAGTTTTTTTAATGTAATCTTTTTATTATCTTTTTCAGAATTTCCTATCTATACAATGTATTTTGAACACATTCACCTCCAACTCCTCTGAACTCCTCCCAGATTCATCTCAATCTCCCTAGCCCACACACACTTCATGCCCTCGTTTTTTAAATTTAATAACCCAATGACTCCAATTTGTGTTGTGCATAGACTTCTTGATGTGGGGCCATCCAAGACTGTGATCAACTTACTAGGAGCAAAAATCCATAAGGAAACTGACTCTTCCTTCCCCAGAAGCAATCAACTATCCATAGCTCCAGAGTTAGAGGTGAGAACTCAGGAATCCCTTCCCCCTCCATGCTAGAATGTTGACTGGCTTGATCTTGTCCAGGTCTTGTGCAGGCAACCACAGCTGCTGTGAATTCATGGGTGCAGCTGTCTTGACACTGTACAGAAGGCTACTTTGCTCCAGTCCTCCCCAACCTCTGGCTCTTATATTTTTCTGCCTCCTTTTCCACAATGGTCCCTGAGCTTTGTGGCAGGGGTAGGATATAGATGTCCCATTTGTTGCTGAACACCCCACAGTCATTTATTCCCTTCCGTTTGACCAGCTGCAAGTTTCTGTTTTAACTACTATCCGCTGCACAAAGAAACTTCTCTGATGAAGTCTGAGAGATGCACTAATCTAATGGTGGAGAGATACAAATTTAGAGGGCAATTTGATACTATGTCCATTCAGCAAAATAATAATAGTAGTATGTTCATCTCTGGGGCCTGTTAGTTCCCCAACTATGGGCTCTGGGCCAAATTTGCAGTACCAAGCATGTGTTTCCTCCTGTGGATCAGGCCTTAAATCTAAGCAGAAAGCAGTTAGCTACCCCCTTCACATTCCTGCCACTGTTACATCCATGGGCATATCTTGCTATGCTGCATTGCTGCAGTTCACAGGTGTGGTGGTTTGAATGAGAATGTCCCCCATAGGCTTGAAGTATTTGGACATTTTGTCCCTAGGTGGCACTGTTTTGGGAGATCTTAGAAGGTGTGGCTATCCTGGAGGAAGCACGTCATTGGCAGCAGGCTTAGAGAGTTCTTAAGCCTTGCCGGATCTCCAGTCACTCTCTTGCCTCTTGTGCCTGCTTGAAAATGTAAGAACTTAGCTTCTACTTCTCCTCCAGCCACCCCTGCTGCCATGCCTCCCACCATGATGGACTTTAGCCCCTTTGGAACTGTAAGCTAAATAATCTCTTCCTCCTATAAATTCCCTTGGTCATGGTGTTTCTATCACAGGAACAGAAAAGCAACAAATACAGAAATTGGTAGCAGAGAGTGGTGCATTACTGTGACAGATATGACCTTGGTGTTTTTAGAAGGATTGTGGAAGCATTTGGAACTTTCAGCTGGAAAAACCGAGTGCTCAGAGTTTGTTGCTGTGGAGCTTGAAGTAGAAATGCTGAAAGGGTCATAGATGACAGAGGCCTGGCTTATGACGCTTCAGAGGAAAGCAGAGATTATCAGGGCTGTTTGTGGAATATTTTGAATTGAGAATCTGTGAGTTCTGGTTATCTGAGGCTGAAGAATCAGCTGTGATTAAGAAGAGACCAGAACAACTGAACTGAAACCTTTGCTTTACTGGGACAATTGATGCTAGTTAGTTGGAGCTCAAAAACCAGCTATAAGTAACAACAGACCAGCATCACTGTGGCAAAATCTTCTGGGAAGTATTTAGTTTTTAGTACTCAGGGTCAGTACAGAAGCTTCGGTTCAGAGGGGGCCCAAGCCTCCATCTCAAGCTGGAAGCAGGACTTGTTATTTTGTAAGAGTCTCCCGCATGGTTCTGGAGTTAAAAGTGTGAAGGGGTAACAGAGAGCAGCTGAGTCTTGGCACCCTGAGAGGCCAGGAAATGTCACTGGTGAAAGCGTAAGCTCAGTTGCAGTGAAGGACCACAGGATTGACGGGGTCATGAAGAGAATCTGGGGCCTTGCACCTTGAGAGGCCAGAAGATGCCATTTGTGAAGGTGAAGCCTCAGTTTCAATGGAGACCCCAGCTTTTTGGAGATGCCAGGACTATAAGAGGACCACCAAGGGCAGCAGCAGGTGTACAATGGAGCCTGCCTGGGTCTGCAAGATGAGCTGTGTGTGCTGTGGATGGCAGAGTCAGAGAAGTAGAGTTTCTTTAAACCCTTTGGAACACAGAAGATCATGAGTAAATTCCAGATGTCCAGTCTTGAGCTATTTTGCTGGACTTAGGTTTTTGTTTAGGTGTATCCAATTCTTCCCTCTGGAAATAAGACAGTACTTGTTTTGGATTTCACAGGAGCCCACAACTACAAGACTTTTAAAAGGGACCATGGACTTTTAAGTGTTTGGATTTTTTAAGGACTATAGTACTTTTAAGGTTGTACTGTCTTATGTTGTGATATTGTTAACATCATATCTTGGAGATAAGAAATGGAAAGGTTATGGTTTAATAGTGATGTGTTTGTGTGTCAAGTTGACAAGGGGTCAATTGTGATGGATAGCTTTGGTTGTCAATTTGACACACCTGGGTAGAGGGAGCCTCAACTGGGGAATTTCCTCCATTGGATTGGCCTGTGGTCACATCTGTGGGGCATTTTCTTGATTGTTGAGTGATGTGGGAGGGCCCAGCCAACTGTGGGTAGTACCACCCCCGGGTAGGTGGTCCTGTATTGTATAAGAAAACAGGCTGAGCATGGACTGGGGAGTAAGCCAGTAAACAGCAATCCTCCATGGCCTGTGCTTCAGCACCTGCCTCCAGGTTTCTGCCCTGAGTCCCTATCTTGAGCTTCCTCTGTGATGAACTGTGATCTGCGAGATGTAAGCCGAATAAACCCTTTCTTCCCCAAGTTGGTATTGGTCAGTGTTTTGTCACAGCAATGGAGAAACAAATTAGAGCAACAGAGTTCACAGCTGGGTGAAACTTTTGATGACTTTTACCCCCAGCAGTCTATATGGTACCTTCCAGTACTATGGGAGGTAGCCAGCAGGGAGGAAGCCTCCTGGTCAGTATAGACTTGGTTTCTCCATGTCCTGTAGCTAATGTTTATGGTGCTTTCAACCATAGGGTCTTACCATCAAATTCTGGTGGGCAACAAAGAGCAAAAGTGATAACCTGTATTGTTTTGGGGTCTATGGCTCCCACTAACCAACAACTCAAAGAAAGGTAGCCCATTCCTAGCACTGAGATTTTTATTTCTTAGAATGAGGTGTCTAGTTGATGTATTGTTCTCCATTATAGGATCATTCCATTTAAACTAGAGAGAGAGAGAGAGAGAGAGAGAGAGAGAGAGAGAGCTTCTACAGTAGTGAGTCATATTTCTCTCTGTCAGCCAGAATCCTAAACCCTCCTGCGCCCAAACCTAGCAAAACTCTCTCCTGCCAACCAGGATCCCTAGAAGACAGCCTCAGAAACAGTTCAGTCTATGAGCCCTGAGTTCTAATATGGAACTTGGAGAGTGGTGGGCTCCATTCCTACCTTCTAGCTTTAGAACAAGGACTGGAGTCTGTCACAGGGCCCTCGGTGGATGCTCAAAAACGTTCAATTAAATGAAAGGACGGAATAAAAGTTACATCAATACGAAGTGAATGGGATGCATGAATGAATGAATCCCTCAACCTTTCCCATTTTAATGTGCTCAGGCCTCTTCCATCTCAAAAACAAAAGACCACTTCCTTGTAGACTGTCATATTTTCTTAAAGACAAATTATTGGGTGGGTAAACTTACTCTCCCTGAAGTATTTTACCAAACTTCATCTTCATATCTTTTTGTTTGTTGTTTTCAGAGACAAGATCTCATTCATGTAAATTAGGCTAGCCTGGAACTCTATGTCATCAAGGCTGGCCCTGAATTCCTGATCCTCCTGCCTGCACTTCCTTAGTGATGGGGTCACAGATGTGTGCCACCACACATAAGATTTATATTTTGATGGAAAAATCTAGAGCTCCAGGTGGGTCTCCAGGTGTCCATTGGCTCTCTTCAAATGGCAACAGGTACTTTTCAAACTCAAGAAGTTCAAAATAGAGCTCAGTATCATGCCCCTAAAATTTTTACTCCTCTGAGAGTTGCCATTGCAGAAACTGACATATTTGATCATTCTTATTTGGATGTTGCTCTTAACTTTTTGTTTCTCTTGCCACGCACATCCAACCAAACAGTGAGAATCTCTACAGCCAGATGTGTTGGCATGCACTCGTAGTCCCAGGAGGATCACTTGAGTCTGGGAGCTAAGGATCACCCTGGGACACTTAGTGAGGAAAAAAAGTGAAACCGCATTCTAGATCCTAAATCTAATCCCTGGAATATACATATATATATATATTCCTGTTTTTTTTCTGTAGGAGAGACCTATAAGATGACCTTGAATTCTGTAAAGAAGTCAACCAGAAGCTTCTGGGAATCCAAGAGGCAGGAGAATTGAATGCTTAGCAGCACTTGGTCCTTACTGAGTGCCCCCTCTGAAACTCTCTAGGGCAATGGCTTGTGGTGGAGCCTCCACAGTCCCTCTCCACTGCCATCAGCATAAGCTCTGGTCAGAAGCTTAAGTGCAATGTCTTGGAAAAAGTTGAAGGAGTCCACAAAACCCGGGAGGAAGCAAAGGTAGATATGAGCTACCAAAAAAACCATAAAATCAGGGTGATCAGAGAGAAAAGACTAGGCATACAGCAACTTCTTGAGGAGCACTCAAAGTTTGCAAGAACTAAGGTAACAGACCCTCAGCATCCTGTGGCTGGGATTGGCTATTGCAGATGGTTTGGGTGAGGGCATCCAAGTAACTTATGTGACACTAGAGTAAGTGAGAGAATCTCCCACATCTAATCTGTCAGTGAGTGAACTGCCTTGAAAATTAGTCCTAATCTCTTGACTTCTCACCACTTCTCCCACTACTACCATTGTCAGATACATATTCATAAATGTATATATATATATATCATATATATGACATTTTGAGAGATAGAATTTCTGTTCATCATACTAGAAAGTGAGCTCTGTTGGGACAAGACTCTGATCTTGTTCACTGATTTGCTTTTATTGGCTAGGGAAAAAATGACTGGCATACAGTAGAGACCCAATAAATTTTTACTAAATAAATAAATTGGTAAGTGGATAGGTTGATAGATGAGTGACTGAATGACTCAGAAAGACTGAGTATGATGAAGAAGTGAGTTTGTCCATAACTTGAAGCATACATCAGTCAGTATTAGGTCAGCTATGTTACAGTAACAACTCCAAAGTCTTGGTGACTGAAAATGGTGAAAGTTTATTTCTCATTAGATATCCACGGTGGATCACCAGGGACACTTGCTCATCATAGTCACTGAGGACCCAGGAATACAGTGTCTATAGCTTGACATCGGTTTTTACCACAACAGAGCAAAGAGTGTGACGAATCATGCACTGGCTCTCAGAGCTTCCTTCCGTGTTATTTACACTAGCAAAACTAACTACAATAAGTCATGCAGTTATACTATATATAAGGGGGCAGGAAAACACCTGAAAAGAGATAAGTGGAATCTGTAAATAACCTATAATTACCACAGAAAGAGTAGAGCACACCCATGGAGAGATGTGGGTGTGATGTGCAGTGGTAGTAGAGCGATCTGAGGAATCCTGTGGAAATCAGTAAAGTTGTCTGTATTCTCCCCCTCTCTTGTCTAACCCTTGCCTGGCACCTAGTGTTGTTTCCCAAGGCTTTTCCTTAGGTCAATATCATTTTTAAGGCATTCTATCTACTAAGAAAACTGGCTAGGATTCCGCTGCACTTCAACACCAAGTTCTGCCCTCCTCTCAAGACCGCTAAAGCACTGCACTTGGCTCTCATTGAAATGAAGTTTCAGTGACTTCACAGTTCAGTTCGTTGTGCAAACTGCTGAAACCTGTGCTTTGCCTGCCTCTAGAGCATTCCGGCAATTCTACCACTCTCTAGCTCCCTATTCCCCATCTTAGCCAATTTCCATCTTCCATTTGTGGGTATCTTCTAGTCCCATACATGTGTGCACTGACTCTCCTCACAGGCACTGTGGAAAGAGCATACGCCTAGTCATAGCTATGCTCAAACCCGGACCACACCATTTACTGGCCTCAAAACAGCAGGTTTCCTTGTCTTATAAAATACAAAAAAAAATCAAATTCAATAGACTACTGTGAGAATTCAATAAGAAATCATATAAATCTCATATAGTAGATAAGAGCAGCTGTTTGTGTGATCTGACTGCATGTCAAATCTTCCCTACTAGACTGAAAAATCCTTCGTGACAAAGACCTGGATTGTGAACACTGACTGATTCCTTGGGCTCAGCACCTATGGAAGGCTTTGGGCCCTAATAGATGCTTAATAAATTTTTGCTAATGAATATAAAGTTAATATATGTATATGTGTATAGACCTGGCAGATATCACATACACACACACACACACACACACACACACACACACCAAACCAAAGCTGAACCTGTCATCTCTGAGCCTGGCATGTAGCTGTTATCATCTTTATATATATCAAGAGTTGGACACATTATTAACATTTCTCAGAGTGACTTCAATCCCAGCTGGCCTTCAAGCTGCAGTGTAGTGACAAAGATCTGACATCTTCATCACACAGTTCCTAAAACATTCTTCTTGAGTTATCATGTTTAAATATTTTCCTATTTTAACTGGAGTTTGGGATTCATTATAGAAGGGATGTTGGCCTGATATTTAGGTTGAATTGATTTGGATAAGGGAAGAGCAGATAACAATCCATTTCATTTAGTGAATGAATTTTACTAACCAGAGAATCCCTGGGGAGCACTGAGCTTGTAAGAGACAGACAGACAGACAGACAGACAGACACACACACACACACACATACACACACACCAGAGAGCTCTCTGGGCAGAAAGAAGTTCAGTATAGCAAGCCTCACTCCAGCTTAAAATCTTCAGTGTTGTTCCAAGGTCTTAGGACCCAGGCCAAGAATCCTGGTCTGACATTCAAGCCTTCAAAACCTTGGTCACCACCCCCCCAATCTCTGCAACCTTGCCTCCCCTCCTCCAAGTCATCACCCTCACCACTGTACTGACTTATGTACCTCAAGATCGTCTAGCTTCTCTCTTGACTGGGGTCCAATTTTCGTTTCGTGTTCAGTGGCCTGGACTGGGCTGGTCTAGTCCCTCAATCAACAAATATTATGAAGAGACTCAGTATGTACCATTCTAAAAGCTGAGGATAAAGTAATTAACAAAAAAAATTAAATTCTTGACCTAAGTAGGATATAGATAATAAAAATAACCATGTAAGGGACTGGAGAGATGACTCGGCAGTTAAGAGAATTGGTTGTTCTTGCAGAGGACCTAGATTTGGTTCCCAGCACCCACAGGGTGCAGACAACTGTCTGTAATTCCTCTTCCAAGGAATCTGACACCCTCTTCTGACCTCCATGGGCACTGCACAATATGGGTGCACTTATATACATGCAGGTAATACGATCATACACAAAAAATAATAAAATATTTTTAAAGCACATAAATTAGAGCCTTTAAGATTCTGATAATTGCTCACTATATTAGTTCCTTTTTCTTAGGACTGGCAAGTGAAGTTGGTAAAACAAAGTTTGTCCTTGAGTCACTGTTTGGTTTGGTTTGGGGTTTGGTTTCATTTGGTTTTGTGTGTATGTGTGGGTGTGGGTGTGTGTAGGTGAGGGGGTGTATTACAGGAATGCATGTACCACTTTTCATGCATGTGGAAGTCAGAGGACAAACTTAGGTGTTGGGCCTTACCTTCCTTTTTATTTGAGACAAGATCTTTGTTATTTTTCTAATGCATATGCCAGGCTAGCTGGCCTGTGAACTTCTGGGGATTTTCCTGTCTTCGCCTCCCATTTCACCACAGGACCACTGGGATAACAGACTTGAGCTACTGTGCCTGGCTTTACATTAGCCCTGGAAATTCAAACTCAGGCCCTTAAGCTCATGTAGTAAGCACTTTCCCCACCAAACCATCTTCCTAGTCCCAGTATACGGTTTTTCATAAGCATCTTTCTTCAGCCCAGGCAAACATCCTGTTCCTTCCTTTACCACTGTATTGAGCCCCATTCTCTACCATTTATGGTGCATATCTTCTAACTAAATAAGGGCTTTCTTGAGGGCAGAGATGAGGTTTAATTATCATGAAGGTATCAGTGAAGAGCTGCTGAATGGACGAGGGGAGGGCAGTGTCCACTCTGGGCTGTCTATCTACTGTCTCCTGCGTGTAAAGACTCCTTAGCACTTCAGTCCCTCCACTCTTGCAGTGACCTGTCCTGGGGTTCAGGGAGGTCTAACAGGATAAAATCCCTCTGATTTGAGCCCCCCAATGGCATTACAACATCCTGGAGAGAAGCGTGGCTGCTTCCCTATCCACCTCTGGGACAGTGATTATTGCAAAAGTCATCTCCCAGAGACAACCTTCTATTGCCAGGCACTATGCTAGGGTTTCTTCATAGCATATCTCTTTAGAGAGTAAAATATTCTGCTTGGTAATCCTCACAGCGCCAGTAACTGTGTGAAGCACATGGAAATTACTAGCTGCTATCAATATTACTGTGTCTAAAACTACCGTTTTCCCCTACATTAGAACAATCTGAACATTGTTAAGCAAAGACATCTAAGCAATTTTAAAATTATTTGAGTCATGACAGAGACACTCACAACTGAAATATTTACCTTTCAATTTCAGGTGAGGACGTTCCCTGAGATGGAAGATGTGACAAGTTCCCGCATCGTGTTAGCATCAGTGAAAAGTTCCCCTGACAAATCACGTGCAGAGAGAGGAATCACTGATTAAAAAAAGGATTAATTTTATCTAACCTTTTCTGCCAGGGAAATGCTCTGTATTTATAGGATGGTGGGACTGGAAGAGGCCTTTTAGGTCTCCTGCTTGGTCCCTCTACGTTATAGATGGAGTAACAGAGGCCCCGAGATAAGACTTGCTTGCTAATTGTTCAGTCTATGGCCTCACAGTCCCTCCTCCCATCCATCCTCTATGTTATAGGTTGCTGAATTCTAGTTTGATTTCTCCTCTATGTTATAGGTTGCTGAATTCTAGTTTGATTTCTCTGTTGCTGTGATCACCATGACAGATGCAACTTTGAGAGGAAAGTAGCCTTCCAAGTGACAGTCCATCACTGAGGGAAGCTTCAGAAGGAGCTTTAAACAAGGCAGGAAGCTGGAGGCAGGAACTGAAGGACAAACCATGGAGTAATGCTGCCTACTGGCTTGCTTCTCTGACTTATGCTCAGCCGGCTTTCTTATACAACCCAGGACCACTCGCCCATGGGTGGCACCACTCACAGAGGGCTGGCCCCTCCCACATCCCTCAACAATTATACCTCTTAGACATGCCCACAGTCCAACCTGATAGAGGAAATTCCCCAGTTGAGGTTCTCTCTTCCAAGGTGTGTCAAGTTGACAACTGAAGCTATCCAGCACCTTGAATAATTGAAGTGAAGGGGTGTTTTGGTCTTGATTCATCCAATTATCCAACAAATATTTATTGAGCACCCACTACTTGCCAGGCACTCTTCTAGTCATTGAAGATAAGCAGTAAATAAAGCAGACAAAAAGCTCTGCCTTCTTGGAGTTCACATTCTAGAGAGAGGAAGTAGTCTTGGTACAGTCTATTAAATGGCCATAATTCCAGAGAGAACAAAGCAGGAAAGATGGCCAATAAGGAGGAAGTAGGTACAGTTCTGAGTGGGTAAAATAGGTTGTAGCCCGAAAGCACTGGTACCATCTATGGGCAGTGTCCTCCCTTACCAATCCTTGTCTCTCTGCTCCTTTATCCTCTGGCTTCTGACTAGTTCTGGGCAATGTGATGTATTGGGTAGAGGCTGCAGAGTAAGAGGGTACAAAAAACAGGTATATCTTCTACTTTCCCTGTTTCAAGTGGCATCTCTTACAGGGGCCACAGCTCCTTATGGCTCCAGCTTCCACCAGGCAGCCCGGAGCTCTGATGGACAAACTCTAGCTTGTGGGCTCTAGTAGCCTGGTCTTCTCCCTTCATTCCTATATCTCTTTAAGAAGTAGTAAGCCCTGAATTTGATAACTGTGTTTTGCCTTCCTTTCCTTTGGCTGCTCTTTCAGTTCTTCTAACAACTTCATAACTAATTCCCTCTGCTAAATGACCTATATTAAATTACTTGGTGTATTAATTAATTTTCTTATCAATGTTATCAAATACTCAACAGAAACAACTTCAGAGAGGGAAGACTGACCTTGGCTCATGGTTTCAGGTTTTGGTCTACCATGGCAAGGATGGCATGGCAGAGCAGCTCAGATCATGACAGCAGGAATATGTGGCAGACGTTTCACATCATAGCAAACCAGAAAGCAGAACATAAGGCAGGAAGTGGACAGGGATAGCACAGCCCCAATGACTTACCCCAGAAATCTATTTCCTCCAGCTACTTTCCACCTCTCAAAGTTTCCCGAACTGCCCCCAAAATAGCACCACTAGCTAAAGACCAAGCATTAAAGGTAACAGCTCTGATTGCAGATTCAAACCATAACACCTGATGTGAATTGTTTCCCAAATGGACTCTGGGTGTTAAAGGCTTCACTCCCTGTAATACATGTAATTTTGCTCTAAATAAAATGGGCATCTATTTTGAGCAGATATTCGTGAAGAACTTTGAAAGTTCAGATAAATAAAAAAGCATTTCTGTCTCCACAAATGTTTCTTGAATTAAAGTATCTGCCAAAATCTCACAGAATTTACATGGGACAGACCCCTGGGTCTGCTCACTTGTTCTCTACTCTCTGAGTAAATGGCATGGAGGACCTCAGAACTTTCAAAGATAAGGAAAGTGTTTGCATATTTTTTTAAAAAAAAAACATTTATTAATGAGAGAGAGAGAGAGAGTTTCACAGTGTATGTGTGGAGGTCGGAGAACAACTTATGGGAATCAATTCTCTCCTTCTACCATGCAGTTCACATGGATCGAACTCATGTTCAGGGTTGGGGGCATTAGCCTTTATCCACTGACACATCTCTCCAGCCCTGCTTGCACATTCTTAAGCAGTTTTGCATGAGACTCCAACTCCGTGAAACCCTGGAGGTCAAAGATGACACTGAGCAAACCCAGTTGTCATTGAGAGGGCTTCTACAATAATGCAGAGGATGGCTTTTCTCTGATTGATTTACTAGGAGAATGCCAATGTCAGCAGAGACAGGGAAAAACACTAACCCTGTGCATCCCCTGCAATATTCCAGGCACCCTGCCAGGCAATTTCACATATAATGGCTCATTTAATGCTACAAGGACAATGCCAAGTAGATATTAGTACCTTTATTTTAAAAACAGAGCTACTGAGTTTCAGAGATGTTAGGTCATTAGTCTAAAGTCACACACCCTCTTATTCTACCAACAACTAGATCAAGGATCAGTTTAGTCCTTAATGTAGCCATCAGGGCAATGGAGTAGAGGAAACTTTGGACAAGGTCATTGGATGAGAAGACCAGGTCTTCAGACTAAAAATCACTTTAAGTCTCAATTATTTCATCCGCAAAGTGGGAATGACATCAATGATATCCATTTCAAAGACTAGTTTTGATTATTTAAATGAGTTTAAATGCTGGAAGGACTTTGTAAATGTTAAGGCTTTACACAAAAGACTTAACCTGAAGTCTTTACAGGTAAAGGAAGATAAAAGAAGGGGCCTATCAAGCAGAAGGGTAATGCTGAGAAAAGGCATCTGGCAGGGCCTGCTTAGAGAATGGCATGTTTGGAGGACAGGCTGACTTGTGGAATGAGCAGAGAGAGGGCTGAAGACAGAATAATTCAGTGCCAGGCAGGATACACATGCTGCTCTCCATCCCAATTTTCACCACTCATTCAACTCTTTCTCTTTTGCAGCACATATTCTGGGGCTGACTACTAACAACAGTCAAGGATGTCTTGTTTGGGGAAAGGAAAACTGGTAGCCTAGGCCAAAGACATGCCTAGAGACTGGGGAAATAACTCAGAAGGTAGAGTGCTTGCCTAGCAAAGCCCTGGGTTTGATCCCTAGCACCACATAAGCCAGGTATGGTAGCACATGCCTGTAATCCCAGCACTTGGGAGGTAGAGCAGAGGATCAGAAGTTCAAAATGGTCCTCAGCTGCATAGCATGTTCGAGGCCAGCCTGGAGTATATGAGATTCTGTCACAAAACAAAACAAAACAAAAAACAGTGGGTGCTGTAACCAGCTCTTTATCCTCCCTGAAACTAGTAGCTCCATCTCTAAATTGGAAATAGTCCCAATTCTCCTGCCAGCAGTGCCTAACTGAGTGTGGTACTCCCTGGGCACTCATCTCACATTAGTTGAATTGCCTTCTTGTGAGGTTCTTGAGGGGCATCAAATGAGGCAGTAGATGCCAGGGATTAGGAAGAAGAGCCTCAAAGTCTTGTATTATTGCCATGGTCACTGACCTCCAGCACCTCTTTCTCCCTCCACTCACAACAGACACTCTGCCCTTTGCCTTCATGCCAGTTTTCCTTCCACAGCAGAGGAGACTGAAGGAAGATTTATCAATTTCCTGGGCTGAGACCAAAAAAATGGAAAGTTCCCAATGCATGCTAATGCCATTGACCCTTGCTGAAAGGTGCTGGTCTTTCAAACAAGGCTTATCTCTGATTCACCTCTAGAGAAAAGAAAGGTTACATTATTGATATGAAGAAATACTAAGAAACAAAGTTGTCCGAACAACTCTCCCAGGCCTGAGCTTTTTCAACTTCTGAACAAGTTTAAATGCCCACTTTTCTCAGCGAGATCATCAAGCCATCATTCTCTCACTTGGTTAATATGGTAAATGTTCACCTTGTACAGCCCTTATACAAGCCCTTATACAAGATCAGATCTCATAGTACAGAATCTCCAAGTCTAAGTTCAGGAAATGGGCAGAAACTTGGACGCAGATAACCATGAATACTTAAAGTGTGATGGGCTAGTCAATGCTCTCATGCTCTGCCACACAGCACCTACTTACACCATCTGCACCAGCCATGCTAGTGACTTGTAGATTTTCATCTACACCAAGTTACCGCTTGTACTGATGCCTATGGTGTGGCATGCAGAAACAAGGCATGGGAACAAGTGACGGAAGGCCCCTCCAGGGGAAGTTTCAGAGATCTTACAGGAAGATGCTTGAGCCAGATCTTGAAATAAGCAGTTCATCCAAGGAGTGATCAAGGTGTGCTGTGTGGCATTTGGTTAAAAGAAAAAGCATAAGTAGAGAACAGAACGAAGTTGAGCGTCACCAGTGTGTGAGGCAAAGGCAGGAGTATGGTTGAGGCTGAAGACAGGAGCAAAGTTGCAGTGCGTTTTGGAAGCCCAGCTGAAGAGTTATCCCTTATCCTGTCAGTGTCAGGGAGTTCTTCAAAAGGTTTTAAGCAAGGTAATGACTTGGTTAACCATGATAATTGTCTAGAGTCCTTAAAGAAGGTCATAAAAGACCAGGCTTCTATCCCCAGGCAGGGAGATCTGAAATGTGACCCAACAGTAAGAAGACACATTCCAGTCCAGCCCTTTATCAGTCCCTCCCCGTGCTAGCCTGCAAAGGGGAAGGAACCTTCCCCAGGTCTCCCTCTCCTAATGGTGTTTGATGGCACTAGAGTTTTTCCCTCCACAGCCATTGCCTTTCAGCAGTCTCTTGTCAAGGACAGATTTGATGGCAGGAAAATGGCCCACTAGAGAAATAAAATGCTCGTGTTTCTTCAGCAGGGAAAACTGTTGGGTTTTTTTTTTATTATCATTATTATTATTTTTCTCTGAATCGAACAAGTGACAGGACATAATAATATCATTTGTTCTAACTTGCTCTTGCAAATCAGAACTTTTTAATATTTTCCTTTCAAATGAAAATGCCATTTATCATTATCAAATGAAGTGCTGCTAATGAAAACAACATATAGAAGAAACACGTTCACAGCAGAGCATGATGGAGCACCTTGTCCATAGTCTCTCCGTTAATTTGATTTCTGCCAAAAATCACTTAAGTGAGACTTGGACAGTGTTTTTTCATCAGTGCTCCAGGCTTTTCTACTGAGGCCTGTTTATTCCCCTCTCCTGAGAAGGCACTGAAATCCCAGGCCAGTTTAATCTGACTTTTACTGGAATGCCCTTTGATTGCATGAGGGAAGTGTGCATGCTGGGGAGCATGTGGGGCTAGGCTTGTCTGTCTATGTGTGTTGCTCATCTCTTTCAGCTAGCACATGATCAGCTGGTAGGCTTTGACTGCATCCTATTTTGGGTATGTACATTTGTATATGTCCATCTGCATTATGTATCTGTAGATGCTTGTGTCTGCAAACCATGGGAATAGTAACTAAGTTTATTTGTTCACCACTAGCAGCCCGGCATCTGGCCTATTACCTGATATACAGTAAGGCCCTCAGAAAATATGTAAAAAAAAATATGTTTTTACATATTTATTGTGTATATTTAAGTCTCTAGGAGTATATGTGTTACTGCATGGGGTATCTGGCACCATGGCTATATCCCTAGCCTGACAAAGCACAGCCAGGCAATGAAGGAAAGTCTCACTATGTCTTTCTCCCATTCCCCTCCAGGCACTCTGAGCATTTACAAAGGCTGTTCCTTGGCCTTAATCACTGTTCTTCATCCCCCATCTGTTATTGCTGGATTAACTCTGAATAATTCTTTGATGATCTGTTCAAGTGTTAACTACTCCAGGCAGCTTTCCCGAATTCAAGCTGGGTTACAGAAACCGCTCTACCCAAGACAAGCTCCTGTCCTGTGCTTTCTTTTGTAACTGTTGTTTGGGTTTTTTTTGTTTTTTTTGTTTTTTTTTTTGTAACTTTTGCCTTACTATGTGGTCATTGTCAATTGACTTGTCTGTTTTCCTATTAGATCATGAGTTCCTAAGGGAAAGGGGACTGGATCTTCTTCACCTGTGTCATCTCAGAGCTAACATGGTGTTTATAGTAGGTGTCTCTTGCAAGGGTTACTTAAGTGAATGAGTAAGTGAACTAAAAGATATTCCATATAGCTAGCACAGCCCTGAGGGGTGAGAGAGAATGCTCTTGTCCAACAAAACAAATGAAAAATGAAACGAACACTGTAGTGGTTTGGTTTGACTGGAAGCCTGGTATGTATGTGAATAAAATACACACCAGAAAACTGAGAGTTGAACACTGTAGTGGTTTGGTTTGATTGGAAGCCTGGTATGTATGTGAATAAAATACACACCAGAAAACTGAGAGTTGAACACTGTAGTGGTTTGGTTTGATTGGAAGCCTGGTATGTATGTGAATAAAATACACACCAGAAAACTGAGAGTTGAACACTGTAGTGGTTTGGTTTGATTGGAAGCCTGGTATGTATGTGAATAAAATACACACCAGAAAACTGAGAGTTGAAATAGGAAGTAAGAAGTAGGAATGAGCCTCTCAAGAGCCACAGGAAAAGGTAACGGGAAGTCTTTAAAGGGATACTTGGTATGGTCAAGCTTATGGGTTGGATAATGTCTTCAGCTCTCAAAGCCGCAATGGGTTGGAAAGGACCAGAGTGGAAGATCACGGGCCATTTGAGAGCCTACTGCATAAGCCCAGGCAAGTGATGTTGCAGCCCTAATCCAGGTGGCAGTGAAGAACTGAGAGCTGAGTGGAGAGAGTTGAGTGGAGAGTTGTATGATGCTCAGTAGAATGGTCTGTGACCTAGGATTGATCTGTGAACTCCAAGCAGTCCATTGCAAGCAAGGACAAGAAGGGGAGGGCAGAGCAGGGGTGCAGACATCTCTGTAGCAAGGTGCCATTGCTGAGACATATAACTATATTCCACAAGAAATATTGGTCCATGATGTATAAGAAGTGGAAAAATAAAACATTCTTCACCTTAGATGGCTCTCAGCAGGCATGTCCAACCTGAGGCACACCAGGATAACTATGAATGCGTTCAACACAAAATCGTAAACTTATTTTAGACATTATGAGTTTTTGTGACTTTTCTGTAACTCGATTGTATGGCTCTCAAGTGTAAACTTTGTAGATAACAATATTGTTTCAATGTCAAAAGATGGCCATACTTGCAAAGAATGCTAATTCTTTAATGATCTATCATGGGGGTAAGAGAAAGAGACAGAGAGGAAAGAAGGATGCTCCCAGCAAGACTGCCAGTGGCAGGGACCACATCCGAAAACCTCTGTGTTCCAAGACATTTGGGGAGGAAATTCTAGTAGCCTGAATTCCCAGGGTTCATCAGATCTAACACTTGTGAAGAAGGCCGAAGTTTCTACAGCATGAGGACAAAGGGCTTAGTCAAAGAAAATGGGCTCTGAATCTTGGTGACCATTGGCTGCAGAGGAGCGCTGCTGTGCTTCCTTCACGTCTCTGTACCTTTGCCCTGGTCCTGCTGCAGAGAAGAAGACATTGTGAACATCTTCAAAAAGACTCATCTTGGACCCTCTCTGACTCTCAGCTCCATCACTTTGCCACCAAGCACTGTGATCTAAAAATATAAATCGGGGCTGAGAGTGTCACCCTTGAGCTAGATTTCCGTGAGTTCAAATCTGGCTCCACTATTTGCTATGTAGATGACCTTGAACATGTTTCTTCATCCCTCTAAGTCTGTTCCTTGAGCTACTGTGAAAGCTAAATGAACTACATGTCAATGAATTCGAATGGTGCTAGGTAAACGGCAAGAGTTCTTTTTGTTACCTGCACAGTTACTACCACTGCATTGCCTGCTTCTGCTTCCTGAGTGTCTCCTGAATGAACCTACCCCTCTCTTCATTCTCCCCACACACAGAAACTCCCTCCTCTTCTTCCCTATCTTCTGTTATGTCCTCCCTTGCTCAATTTTGTCCACAGAATGCTCCCTTGAAACCATGAGTGTAACATGTCACCTCCCTGATGAAAAACTATCAGAGGCAGTCCATTATTCCTAGGATGAAGGCTAGGCCCATAGGCAGAGCTCACAACTTCCTGCATGATTCAATGCTTCCCCACGCTACCACAGCCTCAGCGTTTGCCAACACTGCTTTTGCTCATGTGACAGCTACATGATCCTTTCTTGGTTCTCCAAATGGCTCTTGTGCATTCTGATCCTTCTGCCTGAATCATCACCCCCAGCTCCTTCATCAGACTAGTTCCTCTGCTTCTTTCAAGTCTTGGCTCCAAAGCTTCTTCTGAGATGCCCCCAGGCAGAATCAGGAGACACTTTCTTGTGTTCCTACAACTCTAGTGCCTCCTTGACACAACAATGACCCACCATGCTGTCTTTGTGGTTCCATATCTGCTCTTCAGCCCCTGAACCTGCCCCATCTGTGTGGTTACATCAGTGTGGATATTTGATAAACCCACATGAAATGGGATTGAGTTGGAACCAACCCAAAACCAAATGTTAAGAGCCAGAAGGCAGAATAAAGAGACTGGATCCAGTTTCTCTAAGAGCAGTTCATGTGTGGGCAAGAGGAGCATGTGTCCTTTTCTCACACTGTCTCTTCCTGCTTCAGCTCCCTGCTAGCCACGTGAGTCAACTCCAGATTGGATGTACTTGGCAGTGGCTTCCAGGCTGTAGGCCAAGCACTTGTTGGTGCTCAGGAAGCATGTTGAAAAGAGCTGAGCTCCCCACTTACTCCAGCAGTTCTACCCTCTAACTCCTGCCACAAGGCATTGGAGACAGCAGGAGATGAAGAACAGGAGATCCATTACCTGAATCCACAACATCTCTGTGACTGTCCCCTCTAAGAAATGGGGTAGAGATCACAGATGTGGGCACATAATGAACATGCTCCACTTCTGCTCAGACCTTGTTAACGTTCTTAGAATTGCCAGAAAACTGAGGTGAAGCGTTGGGAGGGGGAGTACAATGTGGGCGTAGATGGAAAGGTGTCCTGCAAATGTGTAATATCTTCCCAAGATCTGGGTCATTTTTAAATGCTCTCACAGGTGGTGGTCCTAGGAATTGATCCCTGATAGTTAGGAAGAAAGATTGGCAGTTCAAGAAACAAAAGATTATTTGTTTACGAAGGAGAAGTGAATTGAAACACACTTACTGTTCCCATAGCTAACATCCTACAAATAAGATTGAGTCAAGTGCTTTAATGAATAACCTCAATCAGGCCTCGCAACACTCCTGTGAGGAAGGTGTTATTCAGGTGATAAAACTAAATTTGAGGGAGTTTAAGTACTTTTCCCAAAGATCATTAAAGCAAAACCACTATTTGAACTCAAAACCATCTGATTCTCAACCTCTAGTCCTTCCACACTGTGGGAGACGTGGAAATGTTGTTGAGTGATCCTCCACGTACCATCAAGGCTACAGACCTGAGAAGCATGCTTTTCAGACTCCCATGTCAGCTGGATTCTAGCCTGGCTCTACAGTCAGAAAACATACATGAGCCATAAGATGTCATGAAGAAAATCAAAGCCATGTTTGGTTGCTGTCATCGGCAGATGTATGGACTCTTAGATTCCAGGGTCCGCATGGACACCAATTCCAGGAATGTCTCTCCCAGTGCAGCCTCCACCCCCCAACCACCCCCACTTTTACTCTTCCAGACCTAAGAGCTATAAAGGCTTCTTTGTAGCAAATGGTCTCTGAGGAGCCTCCGTTCCCCTGCCAGTCCAATAGTTTGGTAGTCAAGTCTCTCTGCTTAAAATACTTAAAGGGATTTACTTCTAGACCTGGACACTAGATGACACAATATTGCTCTTTCTATTCACAGTGGGAAGCAAATGCCTGGTTATATGATCAAGATATCAACTAAGCAGGCTGAAGCCAAGGCTGAGGCCTCTGTAGGACACTGGAGATCCATCAGGGAAGCTGAAACAAATATCCAGTCAACACCAAGAAAGAGGGATATGGAGCATAGAGTGCCCAGTAGGCACACATTGTGTTAGGCTCTGCTTTAAGACTAATTCCTGCTTGCTACGGAGGCTGAGCCCAGAAGCCATCAAGCCAGCTTCAAGATGGCTCAGGACCTGGTAATGCAAGAAAGCCTTGAGCTGGCACCCCAGCTGGTTAGGAGATGCCGGACCAACAGAGCACCTTCTCTCTGCCTCCATGGCCCCTAGGAACCTCCATGCTTTGTGTTGACTACTTATTTGGAAACTTGACTAAGGAAAAGCTTTGGTAATTTGACAGGCATGGGCCCACATCCCTTCCCAGATAGTTTTGTTGATCTTCTTTTTATTTATAAAATGAGAGATGTTGGACCCACTATGAGTATGAACATTGGACATAATGCATGCAAAGCACTAACTCAGCTCCTAGCCTGTTGCAGGTATATAATGACTGAGTCTTCTACTCCCCTGCCCCACCACACACACACCTTCTGATTCATGAGTTCTTTCATTTGGTTAGTTAGCATATCCAGTATGTGTGTCTCTCAAACCCTGTTATAAGGTCTAAGAAAATAAAATAAAGTCTTCTTCGCCTTGTTCACAGTTCCTAGCTCATTTAAAACTTATACATTTAATAATAAATAAGCCTCCACATTTATAAAACAAAAAAAAGATAAGATGGGAAAAGAGAAATGACCCTTTTCCATACGGCCTCAGAATGTTGTATTAACAGGGACTAGGATTTTGGAATCTCTTCCATTTATTTTAGTATAATCTATTCTGTCCCTACATCTTTTTCTTTTCCTCCCTTCCTTTCTCCCACAAATATTTATTTTCTAGGCCTGAAAACACAATATAAATAAAATAGCATCCTCACCTCAGAGTCTAGTGGGACACTAATGATGGCACTCTCCAGCACACAGAGAATCAACAAACACTTATAACACAGTCAACACCTGAAAGAGAGGAGTTCAGTGGTGTGGAGGCTAGAGCAGAAACCTGAGGACTGCAAGAGGGGCTTCCTAGAGGAAATTATTCATCTGCACCATCAAAATGAAGGAATGGAAATAAATACTATGAAATGGCCAGCACCCAAAGGCACACGGAAAGGAGCCCAGACACCTGAGTCAGGCAACCCACCACTCACAGGCTTCTCAGCTACGTGACTAAGGCTCTTCTACAAAGTGGGATGCTACCTGCTAGACAAGGTCATCACGGGCGTGACAGCAATATGGAAAGGACTCAGTATATAGTGGGAGTTGGTGAATATCAGGTTCCTCCCAAAACCCCTGTGACAGTGGCCTGCCCTGAAGAACAAGGCTCAGTTAGAAGTATATAGGGCTGAAACACTTATCTTTTTAAGGATAATTTACTTAGGTTTATAGAAGAGAGAGCAGGAAGGACACAGTCCCCAAACTTTGTCTCCCATCTCCACCCACATGTCCCTCTGTTGCTACTGCCTTGCAATAGTGTTGTTGATAGCAATGGTAGGTGACCATTGACAAACTGTCTTAAAGGGTGTTTTGATGTCTTCAGCATATGGAACAATTCCTCACACTACTCATTACATTCTCTCTCTCTCTCTCTCTCTCTCTCTCTCTCTCTCTCTCTCTCTCTCTGTGTGTGTGTGTATATGTGTGCCTGCACACTTCAATTTTAATAACCACGTGATTAGAAACATTTCATTACAGCTTTAACATATTCAGTGACACACTCCAGAGAAAGAGCACATCTCTTTCACAAGTGGCTCTAAGTTTCTAGGTTCACAGCTGAATTAATACAGTT
>NW_008337285.1:1935498-1937461 GCF_000622305.1 Nannospalax galili
TGTCTAGCATTGTTGCTTGTTATGTAGCCTTTAGCTATGCATATGGACTCTTAAAAAATTATATTGGCCCCTCTAATCTTTGGTTATACTTTCCTTTCGGGAGTTTAAGGCCATACAGTTGGCCCAGATAAACCGATTTATTTTTACTCTTAAAGTCATTTGAGGATCTCTTCCTCAGGGGTCACATGGGCTTGGGAGGAGCCCCCTGGCTCCTTTCTTCTACCAGTTCCACCTATGTAAAGATAAGTCAAAGGTCCTGCTCGACCATGGCTGGCTTCGCTTGGAAGCATGGAGGAAATGAGTCCACTGTGTTGACCCTCCTCTTTGTAGACTGGACACTGGTTCAAGTCTATCTCGTGGCGTCTCCTTGGCCTTCCTGATCAAGAGGACAGGTGACCCACCACAATTGCAGGACATTTTGAGAGATGCTCATAGTCCCCTGAAACTATTCAACCTAGGAGGGCAAGGAGCAAAAATTGTCCTTTATGTCCCTCTGACCAAATTATTATAGGCCTCAAAGTATGTCTGTTAAACATCCAAGGTTAGTTCCACCAGTCTGGTACTTTTAATTACTGTGTGTCATGTAGATAAATCTTGGGCAAAGACCAGTTGTTCTCAGATAAACCTTACCTAGACATATATTTCTTGATCTGCTATATATAATTTGTCAATGGTTGTTGGAGTAATATGGTTCCCTCTAGTTTTTAAAGCTAGCTAGGCATTATTTATCTCTCACATTGTCTCACCCCTCCATCATGGTTTCCCCAGCTAAGGTGCCCCCATTCCCCCCCTTTCTCCCTTAGTAATACCCTTGTCCTATGGTCCTACCTCTCTTGAGTTCCTTCTTTGCCCTTATCGCCTAGGTTCCTTGTATACCCTTCCCTTCCCCTCCCTTAAACTAACCCAATTTTTATCCATATCTCCCTTATTAAGGCCTGTTTCCTACTGTTCTTCTCTTTCAGGTTCTTTCTTTTCCTTTGCCTCCCAGGCTTCTTTCCATTATCCTGGTTCCTGTGGTTATATCTGGATACATACTCACTTAACATACTCATCAGGATTTGGTTCTAGGATCCACATATGAGGGAGAACACGCATAAATTTTTTTTTCGCTTAGTATAACAGTTTCTAGTTCCATCCATTTACCTGCAAATTTCATTATTTCATCTTTCTTTACTGCTGAGTAAAACTCCATCATATAAATGAACCATATTTTCATTATCTGCTCTTCAATTGAGGGACACTTAGGTTGCTTCCATCTCTTAGTTATTGTGAAAAGAGCAGCAACAAACATGGATATACAAGTGTCTCTGCAATAGGATGAGTTCTTTGGGTATATGCCAAGGAGTGGTATAACTGGGTCAAATGGTAGGTTCATTTGTAGTTTTTTAAGGGTTTTCCACACTGCTTTCCATAAGGGTTGAACAAGTTTGAAGCCCAACCAGCAGTGGATGAGTGTTCCCCTTTCCCCACATCCTCTCCAACATTTGGTATCATTTGTTCTCTTGATTTTAGCCAGTCTGACTGAGGTAAGATAAATCTTAAAGTGATTTTAATTTGCATTTCCCTAATTATTAGTCATGTTGAACATCCTTTAAGATGTTTCATAGCCATCTTTACTTCTTTTTAGAACTCTCTGTTCAGCTCCCTAGCCCACATTTAATTTGGTTGCTTCCTTTCTTGCTTCTTTGATTTTTGAATTCATTATATATTCTGGTTGTTAAACTTCTGTCAGATGTGTCACTGGTGAAGATTTTCTCCCATTCTCCTCACTTCCCTGGTTGCCTCCTTTGATGTACAGATGCTTTAGTTTAATGAGGTCTCTTTTTTTTGATTCTTGACCTGGTATCCTGAGCAATCAATGTCCATTTTTGGAAAATCCTTTCCTACACCTGTATCTTGAAGGTTTTTGCCAATGTTGTCTTCTAACAGTTTCAGAGTTTCAGGCTTTACATTGTGTCTTTGA
>NW_008337285.1:1937617-1938354 GCF_000622305.1 Nannospalax galili
AGGGTTGCTTTGGCTATCTGAGGTCTTTTGTGCTTCCATATGAATCTTAGGATGGTTTTTTCTAATTCTGTGAAAAGTGTCATGTTTGATTGGCATTGCATTGAATCTATAAATGGCTTTTGGTAGGATGGTCATTTGCACAATATTAATTCTTCCAATCCATGACCATAGAAGGTCCTTCCATCTTCTGATGTCTTCCTCAATTTCTTTCTTTAAAGATTTAAATTTTTCATTGTAGAGCTCTTTAATGTCTTTGGTCAGGTTTATTCCAAGATTTTTTTTTTTGCAGCTATTGTGAAGGGGAGTGTTTCCATGTGCCCTTTCTCTGATTGCTTGTTACTGGTATATAGAAAGGCTATAGACTTTTGTAGGTTAATTTTGTAACCTGCCACTTTACTGAACGTGTTAATAATTTCTAGCAGTTTTCGGGTGGAATTCTTGTCACCTCTTACATATAATATCATATCATCTGCAAAAAGGGATAATTTGATCTCTTCTTTTCCAATTATTACTCTTTTAATTTCCTGCTCTTGTCTTACTGCTCTTGCAAGTTTCAAGCACTATGTTAAAGAAAAGTAGAGATAACCTTGTCTGGTTCCTGATTTCAGTGGGAATGCTTCCAGTTTTTCTCCATTTAGAATGATGTTGGCTATGGGTTTGTTGTGTATAGCTTTAATTATGTTGAATTATGTTCCCTCCAGTCCAATTCCCTTTTGGACTTTGAACATAAATTCATG
>NW_008337285.1:1939336-1979864 GCF_000622305.1 Nannospalax galili
ATTCCTTTATAATGTCCTGTATCTTTCTGGTGTCTGTTGTGATGTTTCCCCTTTCTTCTCTGATTTTGTGGATTTGGAGGTGCTCTTTCTTTCTTTTCATTAACTGGGCTATCAGTCTGTTGATCTTGTTTATCTTTTCAAAGAACTAGCTCTTGAATTTGTTGATTCTTTGTATTGTTTCCTTGTTTCAATTTCATTAATTTCTGCCCTGATTTTTGTTATTTCTTCTTGTCTGCTGGGTTTGGGTTTCATTTGTTGTTGCTTTTCAAGTGTCTTGAGTTGCAATGTTAAGTCATTTATTTGTGTTCTTAATGATTTTTTGATGTATAAACTTCCCTCTAAGGACAGCTTTCAGGGTGTCCCAGAGGTTTTGTTGTGTTGTATTGTCCTTTTCATTTAGTTCCAGGAATACTTTTATTTCTTTCTTAATTTCTCTTTTGACCCATTCATCATTTAGGAGTGTGTTGTTTAATCTCCATGTGTTCATGTACTCTAGGCTAGCCTCACAACTCACTGTGTAGCCAAGGCTAAACCTAAACTTCTGGTCCTCCTGCTTCCACCTCCCATGTGCTAGGATTACCACACCCAGCTCTTAGAACGCTCTTAGAACACTTTTCTGAGCAGGCCTTAGTGCTAATTACAATTTTTTTTAATGAGGCATCGTAAAGAACCCAGTCCTCTGTTCCCACACCAACACATACACCCCTAATGTTAGAACCACCCAGAAGCCAAGCTGTGTGAGAGACCGTGCAGACATCAGCTCTCCCAGCTCCTTTTACATCAGGCACTGCAGCAGGAGATGAAACCACGCCTGACTTCCTTTCTCCCTTTTCAAACTGAACAAGTTCCTGAACTTGTCAAACATAAATGCAAAATTATGAAAAACAATCACAAGTGAAAACTCGTTATTAAAATGTATGGGGATTAATTATTGATCTGATGATATGCTGGGTAAAAAGAAAGAGACATGCTTGAATAAACGGAAATCTTTTAAAGTCATTAATATACATGTGTTTATTTTTCCTCCTTGATGCTGGAAGCTGCAGTAGGGCTGTATTGTCTAACAAATTAGAGGGGGTGGTAACACCATGTTCGGCCGATGTGTAATGTCTCTGCATTCAGACTTATTAATTTCTGCCAAATTAAAATGAGCATGCCCTACCCCCTGCAGGCTACATGATTGCGTAATACAAATATAAATGCTGTTGGGAGGACTTTGCTTTGGGGGAGTAGGTGGGGGAGGCTCCATGCTGGCCTGAAGCTGTTTCATGATATACAGGAAACTGCTGTGGAATTGTTGCCCCCAAACTAGGCATCACCCAAAGAGGAGACTCTTCTAGGACAGGTGATACCTTGGTCCTCTTCCTGGGACAGTGATCCACCCTATCTGCCATTTCCTCAGTTTCCCCCAGAGTCAGTTCAAGTTCTGCAGTACCTCCCCACAACTCCATTCTAAAGTGATCATCTCACTGAACCCTGGTTCTCTCACCTGCAAAGTGGATCTCCCAGTGCTAAGAAAGCTAGTATTATGGTAACAACTTAGAAAACTAGTTAAGTCAGTTGTGTGATCTTGGCCTGTATGACCTCTCTGGGACTGTTTCATGAGTCACATGGGAAAAAAATCAATCATATAAACCTCTGGGATTATTTGAGGACCAAATAGATAACATATAAAAAGCACTTAGAGTTTGGCACATAAAAAGGCTTCAAGAAGCATTGTTAATATTGTCTTTCTCATAGTTAAGCAAAATCATAAAAGAATATGAATACAACAAATACAATGTCTTCTCACGATGTCTTAGAGGAAAAGAAGACGTTATGAAATCCTTTTCCACCGACACATTTGGCAAGGCCATTGATGACCTACTCAACAGACTTTTGCATGAACCTTAAGTTTGGAGTCTTGGCATCAGAGTATTTTTCAAAGAGGTATATCTCTTTCTGGTCGTCGTGAAATACCATGCAACTGAGGCTGCCAAGGCTTCACCGAACACCCTTCACATCCACCTTTGGAGCCTTGGGTAGTGGTTGCTCCTCCAGACACCCATCTCTCCCACCTGTGGGTGAGCACCTCAAAGATAGGCTTTGACTCTCACTCAACACAAGACCCAGGAAATTACCAGGGCTAACCTCTGGGTGAAGTCCCAGGCTAATCAATTCACAAAGACAATCTAACCTCACAGTGCTTTGTGTGCACAGCACAATTGATAAAAACAGATGAGGAAACAGAGGCTAAGAGAACTCAATCTCTTGCCCAATATCATACAGCTAGTAAGCAGTGAGCCTGTTTCCCCTAGAACTCTACACACTCCAGAGCTGCAACTTTAACCACTACTGCTCAGAGGGCAAAGAAAGGAGAAGGATACAAAATCACATCATTGGCCTCCCTGCGTTGACTGAGACAGGAACATGAATTGGGAACCTGCCCCAAGTAGCCGACTAGAAGTACAGCCTCACTAGGACTAAAAGAAGAGGAGGTGATAAAACAGAGAGATGCTTAGAAAGGGCACCTTCTGAATGTTTCCTTGTTGAATGAGGAAGTGCTAAGGGAGAAAGAAAGATAAATGGGAAAGCAGTGCTGCTGGCAGAAATGTGAACACTGAGTCTTCACCTTCACCACTACCACCATCATCATCACCATCATCACCATCTTCCTCATCATAATCAGCACTGACTCAGAGAACTGACTCCATGCCAGACCAGCATCCCCCTCACAGATGCTCCTTGTTTCTGCCTCTGGAATCCCTCTATCTGTCCATCCTACCTGCTCAGTGACTTACTCTGTAAACCCCAGCATCAGGATCTCAGCTACTTGCAAGGCCTGCCCCTAGAGAGCTATCAGAACTGGGTAAATGCAGCTGTTCTTTTGAAGGAGTAAGTTGAGGGCACTTAACAAATCAACTTCCTAATGAATCTTTTCAGGTCTGGATGGAAGCTGTTCTGTCACTATGGAACTTGGCTTGATTTAGAAATTAATGTGGTAATTTACAGCCACTCTGCCAGGCAGGAAGATTAAAAGAGGGAGAGAGAGTGTAAGGAGAGAGAGACCTCAGGAGTGACGGAGTCTTAAGAGGCACCAGCCAGGAGTGTGTCTAGAGAGCTGGCTACATGCACTGGGCACTGTGAAGGTGACCTCAGTCAGACTGGGCCCATGCGAGGCACAGACCAGAAGAGACATTCATCAAAGCAAATATGAAAATCAAGTTTCCAGGCCTTCAGAGGGATCATTTCTTCAGAAATCATTCACTCACACACACGCACGCACGCATACACACACGCACGCACGCACACACATGCATGCACGCACGCATACACACACTCACGCACGCATGCATGTATACACACACACACACAGGCACAGATGGATTTCCACAGCTAGGTCTCTGGTTCTGTACTAACCTTCCAGTATCATGCTTTTTGCCATGTCCCTAAGTTGTCAGTATCATATTTGCTTTATATTTTTCTTTAAATGTATTCATTTTCTATCTTAGATGAGCGTTATGTTGGTATCATACAGGGAAAACCAATATTACATACAAGGGAGAGAAAATACATGCAAATTTAATTACATTGAAAGCTAGATGTGGTGGCTTATACTTGTAATCCTACCACTCTAGAGGCTGAGGCAGGAGGATTATCAGTTTGAGACCAGTCTAGCTATATGGTGAGATCTTGTTTTTTAAAAAATTATATTAAGAGGTTGGAGAGATAGTTCAGTGGTTAAGAGCACTGGCTGTTCCTCTGGTTTGGTTCCCACTGCCTACATGGTAACTAACAGCCATCCATAACTCCAGTTTCAGGGAATCCGATGCCCTATTCTGGCTTCTGCAGGCATTGCACACATGTGGTGCACTTACATACATGCAGGAAAAACACTTAAGCATATAAACTAAAAATATTTTTAATTACATTGAAAACAAAGGGTTGGGGTTGTATCTCAGTGGCAGAGTGCTCACCTAGCATGTTCCAGGATCTAGGTTCAATCACCAGCCCCCAAAATCGAAGTAAGACAAAAATTACTCAATTCTAGACTGATCGTCACTTGATAAAGCCCCAGCATCTGACTTGCCCCCATTTGAGGAAAAAGAAAACATCAGAAGGAAGTCAAGACTTACGGTGCAAAGCCGAGGTGAAAGGAGCTCTTGACGTAATCAAATGAATTTAAAGAGAAAGGAAATAGAAGCCACTTCCCCACTCCATGCATGAGTCTGTTCCAGTTAATGTTATGTCCTTTGCATTTTATTTATTTAACATTTACATTGCATTGTGCTGTGCCAGAAGCTGTTCCAAACACTTTGAAAACTCACCTGCCCAGAGACAGTGTTCAGAGAGTCCTCCGGTAGCTACAAGCCGATTCCTCTGGGCCTGACCAATGGTGGCCCCTATGAGTGACCTCCTTCAAGCCTTTCCCATAGGGCTCCGTGCACTGTCCATTTGATGTAAATCTGGGTGTGTAGATGGTGGACAAGAGGAGACGGATGGTTGCTGATCTCCAAGAGACTCTCCAGGGAAAGGGATAGTTTTCTTAGATCTTACTTTTCCTTTTTAATAGAGAAATACCACACAAGCCCCTGGAGCTGCTGCTTTTGATTGTTAACTATTCTTGGCAGAAGTCTCCTAAGAGTGCTCTAAGGACCACACAGGACTAAGGAGCGGAGCAGGTTCCCTGAATTGAAGTATGAACACCTGAAGCCAGAACCTTCTGGGACCAGCTGCCTCTGCAAATACAGGTAAGTATCTGCAAGGGGCCCACTCCCACAGATCTGCCCCCCATAGCCTATGCCTTTGGGCTCCTGGGTATAAAGTGAGCTGCAACCCTAACCACAGCATGATGGGGAAGACTATATCACCATTACGATAATGAAGGAATAGTAGAGGCAATATTTTGGAAACTGGAAGGTATTGTCTCTTTTACTTTTCCTAGTGAATAAAACTTGCCTGGACTGACTAATATAAAACTGAAACTCTTCTAGAAGGAATTCCAAGACAAAGATGAAGTAGCACACTTTGACTTTTAAAAAATAGCCAGAATTTTGTTCTGACCAGAACCAAAAGCAGTAATTTCCCCCACTAACTAAGAGGGGAAGAGAGAAGAGAGGCTCAGAAAACAGGTCAGGCAATCAGGAGAAAAACCACATTCTTTCTGCAGATTTGGGTGTGAGGGTAAGTTAAATATGAGGCTGTACTAAACAGTTAACTAGGCTAAGCATTTTCTTGGATGAGGTCATTCGTTTGCTGGGTGTTTTACACGCACAACCACATTTAATCTCCCGAGTAATCATGAGGTTACCCCTTAATTACCCCTATTTTACTAGTGAGGAAAAGCCAGAGAAGGTTAAGCAACTTGGTCAAGGTCAGACATCCAGGAGGAGGCAGAGCGGGGATTGGAACTCTCAAACCCTTGATGCATCTTTCTAGACTGTAGCAATTGTCCCCAAGAAGCTATCAGGTCCCGTGGTCTCTGATTCATACCTCCCAGGTCAGTCAAGACCTAACCTGGGACAACCCCTCCCCCTTCCAGCCCCTCACCCCGTGGTCTCTGATTCATACCTCCCAGAAGCAATCAAAGCCCACCTTGGCAGACAGTCTGTGTCCAGACTCCAGGACCTACACTGTTAGGTTCAGGTCAGTCAAGACCTAACCTGGGACAACCCCTCCCCCTTCCAGCCCCTCACAGACACCAGAGTACATAAGAGTGTAAAGGCGACTGGAGATACACAGGCTCCACCCTAGTTCATATGGAGGTATCTGCCTCTTCCAAGATCGTACTGGAACCTGAAACAGACCGGACCCATGCTATTACACTCAGACTCTGTGTCTGTAAACAGTGCATTTGGCATGTCCTCTTCAGAGGCCAGAACTTGACTCATTTTCCCAGCAACTCAGTGAGTCTCTCAGCTTCCAGAAGCTAGGAGCACCAGCCTCACCAGCTCCCAAGAGTCACCACATCCCTTTCTCTGGATGGAAGCTCAAACTGGACCCCACTTCCTCTCTGACACTGAAGATGGCCCACCTCACTTGTCCACCTTTCTCCTACCTGTGCACTCCAGACAGAGCCCTAAAGAAGAGGGCATGGGGCCATGTTTGCCCGCAGTCCTGTGCCCTAAGATAACCAGAGCTTTTCTTTCCCTTCAAGCTTTGGTCCTAGAGACTAGTCCTGTTCTGACAGTGCTTATGGTATGACTTCCTACAGTGAAATTATCCTCCCCACACCCATTTCCTCACCTGCTAACTAAAGGATTAGAGCCTCCGAGGTGTGGTACCTGCTGTTTACCTGCTACAGGCTACCTTCTACATCTTTCTAGACTTAGCTCACAGTATCAGATCCTTGAGAAGACCATTCCCCTCCCTCCATCTCCTTGCTCCTGGACTGTGTTCATCCTTTCTATTCCAGTAAAAATTACACTGATTTCAGTAGAGAAGTAAACCTTTATGAGGGATCTACCGTTTTCCAGGTCCCACTCTAACACTTCACAAGTATTAGTTTACTGAGTCTAATAACAGCTCTGTAATGTGGATGCAGTTGGTGTCTCTATTTTATGGAGAAAAAAAGTGAGAAGATAAAATAATTCACTCAAGGTCATTTAGCAAGCAGGTGGCAGAGCTAGAATTTGAGCTCTTGCACAGTCCTGAGTATGTTACAGAGGTGTGCTGAGGCTCTGGGGAAGTTGTTTTCCTAGTCAGAGCTTCTGGCTCAGGATTTGATCTCATTCGGGAAGGAATAGTAAAGTTTTCAATCGAAATCCTATCTTTTTCCCCTGGGGCACCTTCATTGCATCCCAAATTGGCCTTTCCAGGCAAACACTGACATCAGTCATTCTGTCCATTGCCATTGTCCCAGTGACCCCCAGTTTACTCCTGAGAAGTCCTAGGAGCAGAGTACAAAGGCACTAGTCAGAACACAGTGAGAGATCTGACACAGCAATTGGACAAGTTTCTGCTCTGTTCTGAGTTTTTCCCATCTGGGGACATAATCTTCACACAGAGATTTGGGGAGTAGTAAAATAATGGTGTCAAAGCCTTGAGCAAAGAGAAACAACGTACTCAGTAACTAGTGGACAGGGACCTACCCACACCAGGCCTGTTGCTTTTAAGCAGGATGAAAACACTTTGTCCTCTAGGAGTTTACAGTTAAAGGTCATTTTGCACTGGAGTTTTCCCACAGATCAACATTTCCTGATGGAATCTGCCCAGATCACCATGTCGCTGTCACCTCAGACCTCAGAGCCCTCGAAATCCCATTCACAGCTGTCCCCTCTTGTCCTTCCTCACCCTGCCAGGCTGTCCTCTTCTCTGAATCAGCCGCTCCTCTCTAAAACAAGGATTTGCAATCAGATGGATTTCCAGGCACTTGGGGAGTGGGGGGGAACCAGTGATGGTTTGTTATTCCGTGGTACCTTGGTATGGGGTGGGGAAGAGTGGATAGGAAGATAAGCGATAGGTCCATGAGGGCCTTGGGCAGTTAGCAGGCATGTCCTTCCTGGAACTGGAATGCGTTCAAGTCTCTTTCACCTCCTGATGAGAGCACAGGTAAGTTCTCACCCAAGTCCCTCTGCCAGAATGATTTCTTTGACCTGGGCCCTGCCTCTCCATTCCTAGGCTTCTTAGCCAGTCCTGATATTACCTTTCGGATCAAATTAGTAGTTGCCTCTCCCTAGTGACTATTTCTGCACCCCACATCAGAGGAGAATCTCACCATGTCAGCACCTGTTTATCCCACCACACCAAGAGGCCCTCAAGGGGAGGGGTTGTATTTTACAATGTGTCTGTCCCTGGCCCCTAGGTCGGCACCCTGCTTGTAGTAAATGCTCAATTAATATCAGGTGGCTTGAACTGAATGTGATTTAAAGTCATCTGCCAGGTGTCACAGAGTGGCAGTGCTAGTACTTGAACCCAGTCCTGAGGGCTCCAGATCCAGCATATCTCAACTCCCTAAAGCTATCCGAAGTGACAGAGATAGGCACCTGTGGGCAGAGTAGGAGTGTTTCCAGGCCAGTTGCTTTCATTAGCCTTCGGAGGAATGGAGGAATCTGAGGCGGAGAGAGGTTGCCTGGAAAGGGTCCTCAGGGTGCCCTGAGGCCTCTGTTTGTCTATGTTGTATTGCTGTTCAAACTTGTTTCTTTCCTTTGACCATTAGGACACAACCAGCCCAGCTCCTGGTTGTAGAGGGGATGCAGCCTTTCTTTCCCTCCCCCCTGGGCTAATTTCCCCCCGACTTCTAGCAATACAATGGGAAACTGACTTTCTGAATGAGATGGGAGGAGAAAAAGAAAGCCTCCCACCCCCATGCCTGTCGAGTGCCCAGTTCATATTCCTGCTGCGACTGTATCTAAATTTGCAAATCGTCACCCCGAGCCCCGCCATCATGTGTCATCTTTTATGCATGGCCACCTCTGTGGTGCTGCTCCGCCAGTTGCTACGCAACCGAGACTGCGCCGCGGGGGCTTGACATTAGTGAAAGCAAATTGACCAGCGGAGCCCTCATCCCGCATGCAAAGCAGCCAGGCCTATCTTCAGAGAGAGGCTTTCTGAGTGAGCTGAGGCCAGCCAGCTTCTTGAACCACAGCCTCATCAACCTAAGTGGCACGTGAGGAGCCCTCCTACTCCAGAAAAGACCAAATTCTGGACAGTGATGAAACTACTTCCAGAGGGAACAGAGGGTAAATGCACCTTCAGGCTTTAAAATTCAGAAGCCCCATGGGGATGACATGGCCTTACAATGTGCTAAGTGTGAAGCAAGGCCTGAACAAGACTGCAAAAATCTCTAACATTCTGGATTCTAGTCCAGATCCATCCACCCCGTTGCTCAGCTGTGAGCTGTATGTGCAATATCGTTCATCAGGATGCTCCCAGTCACTGAAGGCGGCTGTCTTTAGATGTCTTGGAGGAGTATGGAAGGCTGAGTAATGGGCCAGATGGGAAGGGAGGCCAGCAGGAGCAACAGGACTTGAGGAGATCAGTGAAGGAACCAAAGAGGACTCTCCCTTGCATACTCAGCATTAAGGCCTCCACATGTGGAGGTGGCAGCTTTGGTTTCCCTTTTCACGCAGAAGGCTCCCATGCTCAGAACTTGACCTCACAATTGCCCACTTGAGCGGACAGCAATTTGCACTGGGAGGCAGCAAATTCTGCTTAAGAAGCAAAAGGGTTTTGGAAATGGATGGCCTTGGGTACTGGCTCCCAAGGTTCTCAGTTGTATGATAACAGCAGGTTGCTTCTGCCTTTCTGAATTTCAGTCTGTAAAATGGGCATGATGCTATCTGTCTGATAGAATTAAATGGCTGAGATATGTAAAGTGCCTATAGAAAGTCAGTAGGTGCTGCCCTTCCTCTCCTGACTGTAAAGAACAAGTTGATTTCCTTAGTCCAGCCTGCCTGTCCCTGTCTCCCCTCCACCACATCCTGCACCCCCGCACCTTTCTTGGCCTGCTGCTTCTCCCTCAACTCTTTGCTGTCTGAAATCTAGAACTCTGCTCAGAACTGAGGAAGAATATTTAAAGTTCAGTTCCAGCTCTTCCCAGTGGCATGTGTCGATAATCCCAGCTACTCAGGAGGCTAAACAGGTTTGATTGGGCCCAGGAGGTTGGGGCCAGTCCCTGTCTCTTTAAAAAATCAGTTTCAATAAGCAGGACTGTCCTACTAGATCACTCTCAAACCACTGACATTTCCAGTGGAAGAAGAATCAGGGGACCCAAGAAGTGAACCCCTTTTCTTCAATGGATAGCTGAAGAAGTCTTCTCAAACCTTATGCTGCAATCTCTTAAAATGTGACCACCCAGTGAAGACTATTAAACTGTGGCCCCTGTATCCTTAGGGCCACATCCACTCTGAAGAGGGGCACAGAGAATACAGTTCAAGGATTTATGGGACACAAAGTACCATCAAAAGTGCCATGACAGCACCTTAGCTTGGACCAGTGTTTCACAGTTCACAGCCACTAATTCATGACTACTTATTAACATACTAGTAATATCTTTAGTTTTCATACTAGTAACATAGATATTAGCCCCACTTACTGAAGAAGAACATGGATCAAAGAGAGGAAAAGCAACATGTACAAGACAACCCAGTGAGTTGGTAGTGGTGGTAAGCTGGGCAGGTAGACAGTTCTATATGGAAATGGGTCAAGGGGCTATAATGTTCCGGTTAATCTTCATTATCAACCTGACTAGTTTCAGAATCGCTAAAAAACATATCACTGAGCATGTCTGTGAGAATATTTCCAGAAAGATTTAACTAAGGTGGGAAAACTCAACCCTACACGTGGGTAGCACCATTCTATGGGCTGGAGGCCCAATCTAAATAAAAAGGATAAACCCAGGAAAGTACAAGCATTCATCTATTTCTGTTCCTGGCTGTGCATGCAGTGTCACCAGCCACCTCATGCTTCTGCCACCACACCTTCCCTGCCGTGATGGACTGTACCCTCAAATCATGATCAAGTTGCTTTTTGTCAGGTATTTTGTCACAGCAGCAAGAAAAGTAATTAACAGACTAGTCGTTGTGAACACTTCACACTGATTTACCCAAAAATCCCACAAGTTGCCAAGCAAAGCCATTTACTCAATTCTTGTAAAGGCCTTTGATTTACCAAAGCCAGAGTGGTAACATAGGGGTCAGAGAGCACCAGCCCAGCTGTGTGCCCTAGGCAAGTCTCCTGAGCTTGACTCTCCTCTCTCTAAGAAGAAAGTATGGCTACCTGCCTGACTTCCAGGTCTGTCTTGAAGGGGAAAAGGGATACAGGTATCCGGAAGTGATAACATATGAAGTCTTCTTAGGTATTAATATACCCTTAAAAATGGCATTCCTCCAAGCCAGAGGTTCCCAACCTGTTCCTGACAGATGTGTTTCTTTAATTATTCAACATTGAGGACTGTGTTGTCATTATTTAAAAGAAGATGTGCCAATTGTATTGCTTTTGTGTTGCACTGAAAAGCATTCCTTCATTATTTGGACTAATTTCCAAACAAATTAAAAACTTGTAGCAGTCAAGCTTCGACTGCTCCATCTATTAGATTCAGAAGATGGCAAATTCCTTAAAACACAGATATAAACAATTCTGGTAACACAATCTGATTTTATAATTAATTTTCTGCTTGGGAAGGCAAAAGTTTCCTTCCCATTTTCTTTGCTTTCAAGCTCCTGACTATTCCACTCCAAGTTAAGGAAAAGTAGATTATGGTGCCCTAAACTCTGTTGCATGTCAAAAGGTCCAAATCTTTTCTCAATTGTCCTTTAATCACAGCGATGGTCTCATAGAGGAAGTTGAGTTCAACTACAGATCAGTTAGTTCTAGTCCCTACCCCAGTAGTGCCATAGTTAGCACTGCCTCATGAGGGTGTGGTCACTTAGTAGAGGCTCAGACGCCAGAATAGTCATGCCCTGGGAATGCTCACTGACCAACAAAGATATGATGCTGAAAAAGAATAAACAAAGAAAATATAAAATGTATTCAAGAAGATGTTTAAATAGAAAGATGGTTGTCTGGACTGTTGTGAACCAACAGATACATTCAATTGATCCAGGTCTAGTCTACAACCATAGTTACACCTCAGTCTAGGGCAAGGCTTGCAGTTCTAACATAGCTAGGATCAAACCTCAGCTTGGGACCAAGGTCAGAGCTCAGATTGTGGCCAAGATCAAGGTTCAGTCTGGATTCACTGTTAGGGCCCAGATTAAGGCTAAGTCAAGACGGGAAGCCCAGTCCTAGTATCTGGAAAAGACAGGGCTGAAGTGTGGTCAGGATTATAGCTCCGTTTATGACTGTAGCAGCAGGATTCACATTGTTTTTAATATTTTGTTTATTATTTTTCTGTGTATGAGTGTATTGCCTGCAGGTATGTAAGTGTACCCATGTTGTGAATGTCCGTGGAGGTCAGAAGAGGGCTTCAGTCCCCTGGAACTGGACTGACAACAAAGCTCATGGATGGAGGAATAACAAGTTTAACCAATCTTCACAGGATGGATCTATCCTCATAGTGATGCCGTAAGGTAGGCTCAGCATCTTCTGGCAGCCCAAGAATGTGGGGAAGGGATAGTGCATGCTTCCCAGTCATTGCTTTGGGGTGTGAGTACAGCTTGCATCCTATTTATACATCATTGTATATATCCATGTATATGTCTAAGGTTGGCCTCTTCAGAAAAGACTCAGAGATGGAGATGCATAGGCAAGTAATTTATTAAGGAAATGTTTTCAGAAGAAACCAGTGAAGAAGTAAGTAAATGGGATAGGGAGTAGGAAAAGCTGAGCAAGTGTGTAACCTCAGCCAAAGCCCCACAGAAAATGGGTTTAAACCTGCTCCAAAAGGGGAACCCTGGAGTAGAAATCATTCCAACCTGAGGCTAGAAGTGGGGCTTTCACTTTCCCCACCACCACCAGCAGTCAACTGAAAACTCCCAGTCACTCTGGCTGCCTATAGCTGTGAGCTACTGCCGGTGCTCAGTACCCTAAGGGCAGTCCACAGAGGGAGAGCCATGGTGCCCCTGAAAGAGCATAAACATCTGAGGAGACCCGTATGAAACACCAGTGCTGTTTCCTACACAGTTGGTTTCTGAAGCCTCACTATCTACTGACTGTTCTTGCACAATTTCTTTTAAAAGTTCCACTTTCCCTATCCGTAAATGATGATATTTTCCTGCTTAAAGCAGTTCTGGCCTTCTGGTTGCCTTCAAGACAAAGACCAAGTCCCCTGCTAGGGTTAGGACGTCCCTTCATAATCTGTCCTCAGCTGAGCACTCACGAGCCTTATCATTCATAAGACCGGTCACTCAACTCCAACCAAACAAGAGCTTAATCATATGGGATTATAAAGGGATTGTGGGTAGCCCTAAAATTGCTCATAACCCAATAGAAAGAGAAGAATACAACAGAAAAATTCAAGAGTTTTAGGGATAGAAAGTATCTAGTCCACCGTGCTGCAATGAAGACTTCCTAAGGAGAGTAAATATTCAGACAAAGCAGGAAACTGGACAAAGAGTGACCATGGCAATTTGCAACATGACGCAGAGAGCAGGGATATGCAAGAGTGGGTCTGGAAAAGTGCTCCCAAAATAAATACCTGTGCAAACGAACACATGAAGAATGACTATTCAGGTATTACGTACTCTGAGCTCTGAAATTCTTATCTCCTTGTTTTTCAAGGAGAGAGCTGTGACAAGCCATTTAATTGTTTTGGACCCCAGTTTTCTCATTTGGAAAATAGGGCTAAGGACACGATGTAATAGGACACAGTTATGCAAATCCCTCTTCGATATTAGGTTCGTTTCTCCTTTTTTTTTTTTTTTTTGGTCTTTTTGAGACAGGGTCTCCCTGTAGCCCCAGCTGTCCTGGAACTCACTATGTAGACCAGGCTGGCCTTGAACTCACAGAGATCCGCCTGCCTCTGCCTCCCAAGTGCTGGGACTACAGGCGTGCGCCACCACTCCTGGCTTCCATTTGTTTATTTTTTAAGGAATACTTTGGGGATCCTGCTGTATTAAAAACTGGGCTGGGAATTGTCCTACGAACAGGAATTAAATGAGGAATCTGGAGCTGGAGAGAAAGCACATTTAAGAGAGAGGACAAGGAGAATAAAAGAATTTGCTCACAATATGACAAGATGCTATAATTGAGATCTTGGAGCTTAGAGGAGGCTCAAGTGTGATCATTTAATGAAGGAAGTTTCCCAAGAAGCTAATATTTGTGCATTTGTACTTTGTAAGGGTTTTGAAAGATGGTGAAGGGGGTCCAGGTAGACAGATCATATACAGAAATACAGAAACATAAACAAGCAGTGTGTTTGCAGCACCAGGGTTGGGCTTAGTGGCATAGTGTGTATAAATGGTGGTATAACACAAGAGGGGGTGAGAAACTCTGCTGAGACCACATCATAGAGAGGGAGTTGTCTTATTTCTCACAAACAGTGGGGATCCTCTTTGGCATGAAAGTTTTAACAGCATCGAGTTGAGAGGAGTAATTGAGCAAAGCCTGTTTGAGGCCCAGGAGGAGGAGTTGTGGAGATACTACCTTAAAAACTAGGGAAACTTCCTATGAAAAGTAAACCATTTAATAAATAAAATTTAAAAGTAAATTTAAAAAGACTAGGGAAACTTCTGAACTTTCACAACCATTACTACCAGTGCATACCCACTACCATCAAGCTACATGTAGCCTCGGCAATGTCTCCCTTGGAGAGCTACCCACTGTGGAAATGGCAGCTCAGGGCAGTTCTTGAAAATGCTGCTCCTACATCATGACAGTCCTTACACAACATTTCCTGGTGAGATTTGTTTGGTTCTTTGCATTATGTTCCTATTGGCAAGGTATACGATGAAGCACGTTCTAATTAGTTCTGAATGCCCCCGAACATCTTTACTAGCCTTCTATTTCTGGGTAACAACTCATCCAAAATTCAGAAGTTTCATGCAATCATTCATTTCCTAAAGATTCTGTACATTGATCATTTGAGCTGCCCTCAGGTGGGTAGCCTCCTGCTGGCCTTGGTTGAGGTGATTCATTTGCCAGTGTTTTATCTGTAAGTCAGTTAGGAAGCTCTGCTTCTGGATGTTGGCTAGCTCTCAACTAGGGGTGACTAAGATCAACTGAGTCATACGTCTTTTATCATCTAACAGGCTAGCCTGGGCTTTGTCACATGGCTTTAGACTTTGTGTTACAAGAACAGAAAGGAAGGAAGCTTGTAAGGTCTCTTGATTTAGACTCAGACATATCACTTGGGCTTTAGATTAGCTCAGTAATAGAGTGCTTGCTTATCATGTGCAAGGCTCTGTGTTCAATCCTCATCACCACACAAAAAAAGAAAAATTATTGACCAAAGCAGGTGTCTTAGTTTGTTTCTTCATTGCTGTGACAAAACACTCTGACCAGTACCAACTTGGGGAGGAAAGGGTTTATTTGTCTTACATCTCCCAGGTGTCACGCAGTTCATCAGGGAGCCCAAGGTAGGAACTCAGGGCAGGAACCTGGAGGCAGGAGCTGGAGCACAGGCCATGGAGGAACGCTGCTTACAGGCTTGCTCCCCTGGCCCTTACTCAGCCTGCTTTCTTATGCAACACAGGCCCACTTGCCCGGGGTGGCACCACCCACTGTGGGCTGGGCCCTCCCTCATCACTCATCAAGAAGATGCCCCTCAGACATGGCCACAGGCCAGCCCAATAGAGGCAATTCCCCAACTAGGCTCCCTCAACCCAGGTGTGTCAAGTTGACACTAAAGCTATCCAGCACAGCAGGCCACAAAGCTAACCTGAAATGCATTCACTTCTTACCCTTTTATTGAAGAGTTTGCAAAGCATTGCGGCTGTTTTTCCAATCCACATGAGGTTTTATGAAAATTTCCCCTGTTGATCCTTGTATATGAACGGAGAAATAATGGAGAGCATTCCAAAGAAAGGGTTTTGTGGTTAATTAAATTATTCCTCATAATTCTAACAAACACCAAGACTGTGATGAAGTAGGAGCTTTCACCTACTGCGTATCATTGTTTACCGAACATCTCCTCCTCCGTGACAGATGTCATTGAAATGACACTGGAAAAAATAAGCACAGCTCTCATTTTCATGGAGCTTACAGAATCTAACAGAAAGCATCTTAAGAAATTTCAATAATTTTATACTAAAGATTTTTCCCTTATGATTTTTCTCTTGGGGGTTCTGGACTTTACAGCCTTCCCGGACCCCAAGATCAAATAAATGTTCATTGATCTAAAAGGGCTTTTTTTTTTTTTCAATAAGGAAGCTTCACCCATGGCTCTATTAACTTGGGATCCTCAATGAAAAAACCCAAGCCCAGGTAGAAGGTCAAGACACAGACCATGGCCCCTGCTGGAAAGACCAGTGCTGTCCTTTAGGTGAGCACTATTTTAATTACATTAGAGGTCCTTTGCCATCAGCCTACACTTGATATAGACACCCAAACTTCATGTGGTTTCCTGTTGCCAGATTTTCTATGGTCGCACTACAGGCACTTTGATGTACAACCTAATGGAAAAGTACCTTTCTAAGCAGGGTTTGATTGGAATTCATCCTAGTGTGTAAACAGGCAGACAGATGTAGATAATTGTAAATAAATACACAGATTGATATCTTTTCCTTTTTCTCATTTTTCATTGCATTAGGAATATTGCCCTGTGTTCCTTAAATAAATCTACCCCTGGTACATAGAATGAATAAGTGAATCTGAAAGTATACTAAAAGAAAAGCTGTTTGGTCACTCTCTGCAGGCATTGGGCAAGTTCTTCAATGGGCAAAAGGGCAAGCACTCACTCTTCTTCACTCTTTAGGGCATTAGCTTACTATTTTCTTGAATGCCAGCATTGGAGGGAGGGACATGAAGGACAATAGTGTGGGGGGAGTGAAGGAAGTCAGGAACAGAAAGATGGCGGGAGTCGGGAGGTATTGTGGGGAGGGTGGGGATCATAGGAGCTCTGTGACTAGGAAGGGAGGGAGAAGGGAGGCTGGATGGGAGGAAAAAGAGTGGAGATGAGTGAATCTCAAGGGGCTAAGAAACCTAGAGGGAAAAATGATACCCTAGAAAACCTATGAAAAGTGCACATAGAGTGTCTGGACATTAATGCATATGTGTACCTGGGAGCTGTTTGGCAGGGAATGCAGTACCAGATAGAAGAGATCTCCCTTCGAGTGACAAACTTGCTGTAGAACACTCATCACAGAAGCTTCTTTTTGCAACAGATGGAGGCTACTGCAGAGTTGCACATCTGGTCAGGCACAGAGAACATGTACCTGGGAGATGCCCAGGTGACACATCTGCAGTTGAATCTCTACAACTAAGGCTCATGGAACATAGCAGAATAAGGGGTAGAGAGAGGGCTAATGCATCCCTCAGCTCTCACAAGTGAGGCTTCCATGAAGAAGTGCAATATACACAGATGACCTCAACTGACCCAGTGTGTAGGATGGGACTCCTATATGGAACCTCCCCCACCCATGGCTCAGGGACCATCTCAGAAGAGGAGGTGGAAAGATTGCAAGAGCCAGGGCTGGTTCATGAATGTGAAGAGGTAGAGGCTTCCAGGCCACTGGAGGCTTGCTCATGTGCGCCTACAGCAGTGGTGGCATCAAACTTGGGACCTGTGTCAGTTCAATTAAACAAGGGCCCAGAGGGGAGGTGAGAAATAAGTGGCGGGTCAGCACTAGATTGAGAACTATTTGAGACTGATTGCTGCTGGGTGAGGAAGAGAGAGTGTGACTTACATACAACCTCTGGATGATTAGACTCCAGTGAACACATTTACACTGAAGGACATTTGCGTACAAACAGCTGAATGAATAGGACTCAGAATGTATGGCAGAGTACATAGGGTTTGGTGGGGGGATAAGGGGAAGCATGGATATGGGAGGGGTCTGGATGTGAGTGGGAAATATTATATGAAATTTTAAAAGCTCAATTTAAAAAAACGTGGAAAAAAAGATATAAGGCCTGGTGGCCTGCTATGAGCCTACTAAGCTCAGAAGAAAAAAAAAAGGAATGTGTCTAATAGCCCAGCCCAACTCTTAAATGTTCTTGGTTCTTGAGAAAACTTTAGCTAAAAGTAAAACATATCAGGGCCTTTGGGTTGATTTGTTGATCACCATCCTATGTAAGACTATCTCTGGAAAAAAAATATCTCTGGAAACAGGGGAGCACAGGAAAAGGGGGAGACTCTGCTGTGGTAGAGTTCAACTTATCTTAAGTTCTTTAATCACAGTACTTTATAGAAGCAAGTTTGTCTCACCAATATTTGCATGCCTAACATGAAATGCCAGAAGGAAATTCATTTCTATTACCTCTAGCAAAGAGTCAGCCAATATCCAGAAGCAGAGCTTACTAGCTGACCCAAGAAGGAAGTCCACTTCCTTCTAGATGGAGGGATTGCCATAGTGACCACACAGAGCTAAATCCCTGCCCTCAAGAGCCTACATGCTAGTGAGGGTGGAGACAATAAACAAGCATATAAGACGGAGAAAGGAGGCATGAGCAGTATCTTGGAGAAAGTAATTTTAAATCAGGTGGTCAACAAAGATCTCATGGAGAAACTGACATTTGAGCAAACACTTGGAGGAGGTAATGGGGGAAGGAGGCAGGGCACCTCAAGGGAGGTATGCCATGACAGAGCTCAGGGGAGAACATTTAATCCTACCGAGGCGGCCAAGGAGACTGCCCAGGAAGGCGATTGCTAAGAGGAGACCAGGATGAGCAGGGATGTGTCCAGCAGATAAATCTAGCACAGAAAAAGTGTGCAGAGATATATGAGGCATGAAAGATATCAGGCAGGATCCACGAAACCCACTCCCAGAGGGTTTCAGTGATTCTCAAGACCATTAGTAATAACAATAAAACAAACATCGAAGGAGGTGGGTACAGTTAACACTAAGTGAGCATTTCTTGCGTGTGCTGTTAAATTTCTTCTTCATGCTAACTACCTCAATCATCAAAACAACCTCAAGAAATACTGTTCTTAACCACTCACCCAAGGTTACACAGCCTTTAAGTGCTAGCAGACTGATTCCAGAAACCACACATATGGTCTTTGCAGTCCACTATAGACCCAATTCTGCATCCTTCCCTAGAAGGCTTCATTACCTTCTAAAATCCATTTGGTCCATCTCCCTGAGTCTCACGGGTGAGAAGAGCCCAGCTTAGTTCACACAGGTAATAAGAGAGCTCATATCCCAAGTCTGGGGCCATTCAGCTAGTACATAAAACATATTCTTTTCTTCATAGGTAAAGCTCCTAGGGCTCAATCATTCCAGTATTTCTCAATCTTTTTATTTCATTATAGCCTACCTTAAAGAATCTTTCAGCTTTTCTACTAATTCTCCTCCCCTACAAAAGTTTAAAACCACAAACACATTATGTATCATCTTATAAGCTTATATATATACTGGGCATACACATGTACACATAAATATACTGTGTATCTGTTTATGTAGTGTGTATGTCTGTGTTTTATATATTTAAGTATAAATTTTACATACACACATGAGCCAACCTTTGCCTTTTGGGGGCTATATTACCACCTTTGAGAATGTATGGTTCAATCCAGGTGTGTACAACCTACAGCCCATAGGCTGCATGTAACCAAAGATAAATGTAACCTGACATAAAATTGTAAACTTACTTAAAACATTAAAGCTTCCTTATGATTTTTGGTAATTTTATTTCATTGTTCTCTAGGATAAACAATGCCAAATTCAGTCTAATTCATTTTATAATTGAAGACACTGACACAGAGAGAGGATGAGAATGCTTCAAGGTCTCCTAGCTAGGACTAGTGAGCTCCAGAGCAGATTATAGGCTCCTGGCTTCTCTACCACACCCTACTCAGCATAGTCATGGTAGCTGGAGTTTGAATGAGAATGTCTCCCACAGGCTCCACCTATTTTTGCCTCCAGTTGGTGGTGCTATTTTGGGAAGTTTTAGGAGGTGTGGTCTTGCAGGAGGAAGCAGGTCACTGGGGGTGGGCTTTGGGAGTTCTTTGAGAGTTCTTAAGCCTTGCCAGATTTACAGTCTCTCTCTCTCTCTGCTCCCTATGCCTGTTTGAAGATGTGATCGCTTGGCTTTCTACACCAGCCACCTCTGCCACCACACCTCCATGATATGGACTTTAACCCTTTGGAATTGTAAGCTCAAATAAACTCTTCCTTCTATAAGTTGCCTTGGTGATGGTGCTTTATCACAACAACAGAAAGTAACTAATACAGTGGCTTCCTTCCTCCTTCCACTACTCGTCACCCTCTGCCTTCCCCTTCGTACTGGAGGCTCCACTCAAATTCAGACTCTTCCAGCTTTCTAAGAGTGAAATCATCTGCAACTAAGGAGCCAGATACCTGCTAGTCTCCCCAAGTTAACAACATGTGTCAGTCCATCAGGAGACACAGGGGTCATTTGGGGCTTCTGTCACGGAGGGCTGCCATACAGCTCAGCTCAGGTCCTCAACATGGGACTGCCAGAGATCACCCAGGCAGCTTGCTCAGAGGCTCAGCCCCATCATCTTTTCCAAATGCAAGACAAGCATAAAACTACTGCAGCAATGGGAAAAAATCAACTTGGAAATAATTAAACAGCGAGGCAGCCACCCATAATGATATTCTGCAGCACACTTTGGGGACAGTTTGCTGCAAAAGCACCCGAGCACTCCGGTTGTTTAATTAACATTGAAACAGCAGTTCCACAAGAACTAAAAACCCTGTTAATTTATGTGTCTCTTAATGATGCTCATTTAAATACTGTCAACTTTCCTTCAGTTTAATATTCATGATTTTGAGTCATTAAAACACCATGATCAGCCTGAGGTACGGTGAAGAGATATTCTTATGTACCCAGAAACACAAACGATCTTAAAGACAATAATTTCTGAACCCTACCTTTACCTCCTTCCTTCAAAATTCAGCTACTTAGGAAACCTGTGAACCAGTTTGATGTTTTCAAGGGGTGGAGATAGTATAGAGAGTTGAATGTATATAGTTTTACCATTTACTGCCCATTCACCTTTAAAACCAATCTGGGCCCATTCTCATTGTTAGCAGTTATAGACCTGGGGAGCTCAGCTGGCAAATGCAGACACTAGATGTGCACTCAGAGACCAGGCTCCAAACCCCAGGGTGTTCAAGAGTGTGTTAATCATGGCTTAGAGACATGAGTTATCCTGAAATAAGTTTCTGGGAGAGAAGAACACTAAGGACTGGTGGGGATTAGATACTGATGAGGCAGGAGGCCTAAGGCTCAGAATCATTTATAGAAAATATTCAGGAAATCAGTACAAGGTCCTGTACTAGCTACATATATCATGCAAAATATGATGAACCCACATGGATGATCGCAGATAGAGCATGTACAAATCTCATAGTGATACACACACACCCTGTGTAAGAGCATGTGGAAATGAATAAGGAGAATTTGGTCAACTGAAGTTACTGAACTCTCACTACTATCCACATCCTCTGCTCACCCTTGAAGATTCCAAACTGATCAATACAGGGAGACTGACTGGTGAATAGGCAATGATCAAGAGAAAAGGATTGGAGCTGGGTAGATGAGGGTAGGAGGGCATAGGAAGCACAGAGGAAGGTTGGGGCAGATGTGAGACTGCATCCAAGTCAACTGACCCATGGTCAGCACTTCCTAAGTGCTAGTTCTTGTCCCTTCTCATGCTCTGTCTGTGCAGGACTACTTCATAACATGAATTCTTCTGCCATTGAATTAATATCCAAGTACCAGAGTATGTCAAATCCTCCAAAATCTCCTACTTACGTATCTTTTCCTCAAAACAGATGTATGGGTAAGCAGATGGGTCTAACCTGTGGCCTTTGGGCCACATGTAGACACAGATAACTATGAATGTAGCTCAACACATTGTAAACTTGTATTATGTGATTTGTTTTCTGAATTTTTGTTTGTTTTTTATTTGTTTAGTTCTACGGTGTGAACTTCATAGATGACAACAATGTCAAAAAGTTAGACATGCTGAATCAATTGAGGGCCTAAATCGAGCAAAAGACAAGAAAGCAAGACTTCACACCTTCTTGCCAATCTGCCTAAGCCGTTCCATCAGACTTCTCCTGCCTTTAGACTATGATTTACGCCACAGCACCCATAGTTCTCAGGCATTTGGAACTAGATTAGAACTGTGTCACTGACTTTCCTGCAACTCCAGCTTGCAAAGACAATTCTATAACTACATGAGTCAATTACATGTGTGCGTGCATGTGTGTAGATAGATGGGTAGATAGATAGATATGTGGAAAGAGAGAGAGATTTCTTATTTTGATCTGTTTCTTCAGAGAACTTTGATTAATACAGATGAAATTCAATCTGGATAGGAATGGCAGTTACAGAATGTATTCATGGAGTCTTCAGATTCACAATTCACAGAAAATGGTCCGCAGTGGCTACCTGGGCTGTCACCAAGCCCTGCCCAAGCCAGATCCTTCTCTTCTCCATACTCATCATCCAATCATCCAGGGAGCCTCTTAGATTACTCTTCCACTCCTCTACCTCCCTCCCTCTCTAGCCCCATTCTCACTCCCCCCCCCTCAGGCACCCACTCTCCCTCAACAACTCCACAGTGTTTCCCCGACTCTTTGCCTTGGCCGCTCCCCACTGAAATCCATTTTCCATGTATAGCTGAAGAAACTGAACTAACAACACAAAGCCTTCCTCAGAAGACTCCCAGCTTCCTCACCTGACCCAGAAGGTCATCCAAGCTATGCACACTGCCCATCCCAGCACTGCCCAGCCTCATCACTCCACCCCTCTGTTATCAGCCAGACTCTCTCATCTCAATATTTGACCTGTTGTTTCCTCCACCTGGAAAACACTTTCTCCTCCTCTCCCCAAATTTGCATGCACTTTTCTCCACATTTCAAGTCCCAGGCTTCAGTGCTTTCCTGATGTCCTTTCGGCTGAGTTAGGCCCCTCTAACTTCCCTGGGTATATCACCAGGATCCTGGGCACTTGTCAGACAAAAGGAAGATATTCGGGCCAACTAAGGCAACATTGAAGGGAGGGGAGGGTCTCTGTATGGCCTGCTCTTGCCTGGATTATTTTTCCCATAGGAGCAACCTTAAAAAGATGCACACCACCCCCACCTCCAATCTGTATGGGCTCTGCCAGGGCAGATGAAGCTGCTGGAGCAACAGCGGGTTCCTCCTGACCTTCTGCTTCTGCACGTTCCCCTGACTCACTGATGGAAAACATCCACCCCTTCTGGGCCTCTTCCTTATTTCATCACTTTAATAAATTAAGAACAGATTGAAAAGCAGGAAACATTGTCTCCTGGTCCCAGCACCCACATTCCAACTCAATTACAAGATTTGTTTTTCGGGTCTGGCCAGACGCACAGGCAGCTGGGATGTGGCAGAAAGAATGAAAGAAAGAGTTTAGACTGAAAAGACAAATTAGACCCCAACTCAGCCACAGGCCAGTAGCCTCAGGCGAATCTGTGGACCTCTTAGAGTCTCTTCTTCCCCTGTCTTGCTTCTCCTCAGCTTGAAAATGGGTGATAATGGTAATCCATCCTTTCCAGGGAGGGAGATTGGAGGCATAAAGCTGCTTTGTAAACTTCCAAGTCCTAGACCATGTGAAAAACAATATCCAAATTCTCTTGATTGGAGCTGAGATAACATCAGGCCCCTTCCTCCCTTCTGAAGGGCTAGTCCTGGAACTTTACATCGAAATTCCTGTACTGCTTAAGGTCAGGTCTTCATTCTCTCATTGCTTAAAATAACTGAGATTGTGAAGCACTCTGGATCTTTGGTCTTACATTCAATGCTTGCTGCTACTGCCACCACTGTTCTCCACTGGTCGCCAGAGTGCTGTGCTAGAAACAAGCAATGTTCTGGAAGAGAGCTGGGAGACATAGTTGTGTTCCTGGCTGCACTGTTGGATTTTCTTGCCAATTGCATCACTTCTGTGGCTGGCAGTTTCGGTATCCTCATGTAAACAAAACAAGGGTGTAGAGGTGAGCTAATAATCCTTGTCTTGACAACATCATCAGGTTGTGATGAAGATGAAATTCAACCTTTTATAAACTGTGAAGCCTACACAAACAACTGCTGTGAAAAAGACACTGAGAGTTCAATTATTACAGTGGTGACAAATAGTGGTGATGCAGAGGACTATCCCACCAGATGACACTGTCTTCCCTTCTTCAAGTGAGAGAATTACGTGGTCTTCTTTGATCAGTCCTTCTAAGCTCCTTATCACTTATGCTATGTGAAGGTCTTCCTTCTATAACCCGATTATCTCATGCTTTAGAGTTGGCCATTCTCATATTCTGCTTTTAGCAGGAAAGAAGAATAAGGTCACCACGTTCTTTGAGAAAACTTTTACCAATTTAAGACCATTCACAAGACACCCTTCCTCCTTCTGACATGCTATGTGAAAAAAACTACATTGGCAGAAAGTGATGATCCTGTTTTGGAAAGGCAAGTTAGAGGTGCAGGTAGAACTTTCAACTGAGATGCACAATAGACTGACTGGGAATAAAGTCTGGAAGCTCAGCAGAGTGCTCTGTGCTGAAATAGTGGTACAGGAGGCCTGAGGACAAACGTGGCAGCTGAGCGGCTTCAGTCTCATTAAACTGTTCATTTCTTCACCAGGTTGTCCCCTTTCAGCCCATCCTGCCCTCGCTCCCTTTATTTTCTCAGCCTAGAATGTCCCCTCCCCTTGTCTCCCCCTGACCCTGAAACTGCTAGGGATTTCACTTGCCCCTCAACAAAGTGCTGCAAGGTAGCATCTGTGTTCCAGGCACTGCACAATTGCTCTGCTAGCCCCATCCTACTTAGACCTCAAACACCACTTTGAGACAAGTGTCATCCTCTCTTTACAGATGAGAAATAAATAAACTTGTCCAAAGCCACACAACTAGTTAGTGGTAGAAACAGGAGTCAGACCCAGGTCTTCAGAAAACAATTCCTGACGTTTCATTGCTGTAAGTTTCTGCTAATCAGTGCAATAGCAAGAGATGTGAGATGGCGTGGATGGCTTGCAGTTCTGAGAGTCAGGCCAGATCGCAGCCTTGCCTGGGTTTCAGGCAGAGTTATCTGATTTGAGATTGAATTGGCTAGGTAAATCAGCTGATCAAGCAGGGCTTCCAGAGAGGGCGCCTCTGAAGCTGGCATTCGTGGAGCTGTCCGTGGTCCTGTATCGGTCCTGAAAAGGGAAGGTTCACTCCACAGCCACTGGATAGTGATATCGGGAGGAAAAAACCTCAACCATTTATATGGTATAACTATATGTTATATTCATTCCTCATTGTCTCTTCCATCAATAGAAGTTGTAATATCCACTAGGCAGAGATTGTTGTCTATCCTTTGATATATATCCCCAGTAACCAGGAACGTGTCCATATATGGTAAAATGGCAACAAATATTTGTTGAATGTTTAAATAACTTACGAAAGTATATATAAACAACATTATGAAGCTGGGCACGGTGGTGCATGCCTTTAATCTCAACACTCAGGAGGCAGAGGTGGGTAGATTTCTGTGAGATCCAGGCCAGCCTGATCTACATAGAGAAAAAAAAACCCACTATGGTATAAAGCACATTATACCCTTGTAAAATAGAGACAGGTAGATAGCTGGGGCTTGGTGGCCAGATGGCCCAGCCTAATCCACAAGCCCCAGACTCCAGTGAGAGACCCTGCCTCATAAACAAAGTAGTCAGCTCCTGAGGAACAACACCTGAGGCTGATCTCTGGTCTCCCCATGCATGTGGCACACAGTGCTTGTGTAAACACACAAACACACACAGAGAAAAAAGGCAACCAGGTAAAAATACGCATCCTCACAAGAGAATAAAAACACCAGAAAAGGTCAGCACATGGGAAAATGTATAAGAATTTTTAAATTATTATTTAAGTTTATTTAAAGGATAATTGACTGTGTAAACAAAAATAGTGTTGTATTAAGTTATATCTGGAAAATGTCTGACAAAATTGGCATAAAGACCAAGAGAAAATAAATCAAGGCATATTATTATAAGGTTCTTAACACTGTGTGTGAAATGTGACACTAGCTCTTGAAGGTAGACTGTTACTTTAAAAATGTATGCTATAATTCCTAAAGTGACCACTGAAATAAGGTGCCAAAGAGCCAATGAAAAAATATTGTTGGGCCGGGCGTGGTGGCACACGCCTTTAATCCCAGCACTTGGGAGGCAGAGGCAGGCGGATCTCTGTGAGTTCAAGGCCAGCCTGGACTATATAGTGAGTTCCAGGTCATCTAGGGCTACAGGGAGACCCTGTCTCAAAAAGACCAAAAAGAAATTGTTGATGAGCTAGAGATACAGATCAGTGGTAGAAAACTTGCCTAGCATCCAGGTTCAGTTTGGAAAAATACTGTTGATGGTGGACTGAAACACACCCATATAGAAAATTGCATAAAATGTAAATGTCTCCCTGTCCCCTTGAACCTGATAAAATGAACATGTGAAGAACATCAATGCCTCTTATATGGATTTGATTCACACAGCCATCCTCTGAGGTAGGTAGATCATGGGTTATTATCTCCTATCACAGATGAGGAGGCTAAGACCTCCTCAGGCCTCTTACTCAGGTCAACAGCAAGAGAGATGGTGAAAATCAAAGCTACTTCAACCAAGCCCTGAAACTGACTTCTGCCTTCAGAAACCTACCCCCTCTCCTCTCTCTCTCTCTCTCTCTCTCTCTCTCTCTCTCTCTCTCTGAAATACAATTTGACATGAATTAATGATGAGCCTGCCTGATCAATTACCAGAGCTAAGTGCTCTCCCGCTGGGAGCAGCTCCCACAAAGCACTAAGTGATGTTGCACTAGTAGAGGGGCCCCGCCCAGCCAGGCCTAGAGCCCTCCTGGGTCCAGGCTTAGAGGAAGCAGCTTTCCAATTAGCTCCTGCCAGACAGACTGGCTTCTTGGTACAGCAAATTGGGTTACAGAGCTCTCGTCCAGCTGGCCTCCCTGTCTGGTCCCACCCACCCCAGCAAAGGGGATGCTAATCAACTATGAGGCCAAGTCTGCAGGTTTCCACCAAGGGGGGCATGCACAGACATAGGCCCTTTCCCACCAATCTGGCGTCCTGTAAGCCCTACACCATCCAGGCAATGGCCTTAGAGTGCTGGAATCCAGTCTCCTAAGATAAACAGAAAACAGTGCATAAAGAAACAAGCCCAAAGACCTACACTTCCACCTACCCACCAGATTAGACAAAGACAGTGTTGCCCCTCGGCTGTCATGTTGGACTTTTTCTGGTTGTTTTCTTCTCAGACATAGCCCCAAATGTCATTTGAATCAGAAGGAATAACTGAGGATAGCTGAGACTTCATCATTGTGCACCCTCACCCCATGTCCCTCCTTCTGGACCAGCCCAGGGTCTAATCTGGAGCTTATGCATCCTTTCTACAGCCTTTAATGAGAAGGGCCTGGCCTGCTCTGCCACTCCCCCTAGTGGGCACTGCCAGGCTGCATTGAAGAGCTTTCTCCTTTAGTAAAAGCAGTTTATGAAGAATTTCAGAGATATTACTTTATCCTCACAAAACTCGGTTAAGAAAGTGGAGAACTGGTTCCTATTTTAGAGAAGCAACAGCTGCAAATAGGTGAGAGAGTGGCCAGGGCAGTCTACAGCAAAGCTGGACCTGAAGGCCCAGGTTCTCATCATCCCTCAGTGGACAGGGTTCTTATCTCTGCCTGTGGACAGTGTGTTTGACTGACTTTATAAGTTGAGGGTTGGGTATAGCATCTACTGTACCTCCCCTCATACTTCATCCACACTAGGTCTAGGTGAGAGCCTGACTTTGACTTGGAGCACTAGGGAAGGGCACAATATGCCCATATAGCACAGAGTTGTGAGCAAATACCATGATCCAGGTATCAGAGACAGCAAAGTGAATCAATCAAGTTCCTGTCTCAGCCCTTGTGCTTGTTAGAAAAATTAATAATGACAACACAGTGTGGAGAGTTTGAGAACAGAGGAGCCAGGGAGGCTGGGTAGCACCCAGGGCAAGCCTCTGACCCAGAAGAAAGGTGACACCTGGACCAAGCAAAAGAAGCAATGAAAAATCTTTAGCAATAGGAGAGTAAGCAAGTGGAGAACATCAGGCAGAAGGAATCAAAAGGCAAAGCAACATTTCTAAGACACCTTCAGAAAACCATTCCGTCTGGGTGGAGCCTGGAGCCTGATGGTGCAGAGAAAAATGGTGTGGGGCTGAGGTAGCAGGGCCAGGCCACAAGGCTAGACGTCCAGGTCAAGACTTTTTCAGGGTGAGCTCTCTGCAAAGTGGTGGCTGCAGTCTAACAGCCAGGCAGGTTTATGGCCAAAAGTTCTTATACTAGTGGGGGAGCTGAGCTGAGACAGAGAGCCTCTGGGGAGAGAGCAGCTGTCGATGCTGAAAGGTGTCTGCTGGGAGAATTCAGCTGAGAACGCTTCCCATTCCCAAGGGGTCAAAGGGCCCTGTTGTTCTTCCCTAGTGGAGGCCCTGAGATCACACTGTCATTCATAATTCACTCAACAAACACTCACTGAACTGCCTGAACCAAGCTGTAAGTTACATTTCAAGGGCGCAGACATGGAAAGATATGGTCTGTGCCCTTAAAGGATGTGTAGGCCTGAGAGGAAGAGGAACAGGCTGGGGAATTAGTGCAGGGAAATAAGAATACTTAACAATTCTTCTAGGAGAGCTGAAGAGGAGGGCAATATGAGCTAGGTTTTGGAAGAGGCTGGAGTTGGCTGCATAGGAAGAGCATCTAGAAGAGGAAGAGCACATAACCCCAAGGAGCAGGGGAAACTGGCTGTGCTTCCATCAGGTACCTGGTGGGTAATAAGACCATAAGAGATTCATATTCCTGGCTGGGGAGCAGGGATGCTGTCCTAAGGTCAGCTTTGAGTTTTACAAAAAAAGACTCTAGTAGAGAGAGCGACCGGCACTCGGGGCTGCAGTAAGAGTCTACAGACACTAAAGACATAGATCTGGCAGAGCCAGGGAAACAGCTGATTACCGGAGGGGACACACCTTTGCATTTTGTTTTTTTACAGTGGCCATGTTCTACTCAGAGAACCTCTTCTCCAGAGCAGAGGTGAGCTAAGGAGCATAAAAGCCCTTCATGCAGACCACCATCTCCCTAGTAAACACAGAGTCAACACCAGAATCTAGTACAGGCAACTCTCAGCAAGGCTCAGAGAGCGAGCAAACGAGCAAGCAAAAGAGGTAAAGGACAGCCTGTGGGCCCAGCAGACAGTGTCAGACCTGCAAGCCCACCCAAGTTCTGGGGAGAAGCTGTCCAGAAAGCCAGCCTGGAGGAGTATGCTTTCTAGAGAAGCCAGAAGGGGAGAGTATCTCAGGGCTGCCTTGGAGCTTGGCATCCAGTTGACCTTTCTTGGAGGGTCTGGCCATCATTCTTTTGAGCTGTATTGCAATGGAAGAGCCATATGTCTACACCTGACAGATCCCCACCTCAGGAATATAGACTTGTACCTAGCTGCCTCATCCTCACTACACAAACCTCAATAAGTAGAAATCAGTATGCAAGAAGTGAAATAAACATCAAAAGAGTAACTGACATCATTTAGTTACCTGTACACAGGCACTGCGAAGGTATATTATGTCCATTATTTCATCAAATATAGCTGTCCAGATAAAAGGAAGCATATTTATGTTATACTGATTAGGAAATTGACTCATAGAAAGAGAGTATTAACTCTCCTAGGTCATCCAGTGATATCGTGGATCAAGTCCATCATGTATCTGTAACTGAAGCAGCACACCATTGCCCATTAGAAAAGCAGAGGAGGAGTACCTATGATTTCATCTTCCTAACACAGTATCTGTCGTTTTGCACACCTCCTACACATTTGGAACTCTTTGAGACTGTATTATTCACATGATTTGGTCTTATCTTTCCTTATTTAACACTGGCTCACAATCATTTTTCCAGGTTATTGTGTCAACTTTGGGAACATTTTTCATGGCTGCACAATATCTTTGACACTTACCTTTTCCTGTTGTTAGGTGCTTAAATTTCTTCTAATGGCTTGATATGATAATCTATGTTTTATTTAGAGTGTTTTTCTATTTTGTTGTTGTTTATGGATTTTTACTGAAAGTTAAATTTATTAAGTTTAATTAAATAAAATGAATTTTTAATTAATTTTTACAAATTTCATCTACTATATTTTGATGACATTTAGATCCCCTCCCCTATCTGCATCCCTCCTTCAACCCAATTGCATGTACTTTATTATACACACATACATGCAAGCACACACATATATGCCTATAGAGTCAAATTTGCGTGCCCAAATGCCTTTCAGTGTGGGTTCATCCACTGGAGCCTGGTCAACCTACCAAGAGTCTCACCCTTAAATGAGGCTGGCTCTCCTCCTCCCAGCAGCCATCAGTTGGCAATAGTTCCTCAGGAATGGTTGGGGGCTCTTAACCCACCACCCTACATCTATGCTGGGGTTTTGTCTGGCTTGAGTGTACATTGGACTTGTACATGTTTTCACCATTGCTTTGAGTTCATATGAGAAACCGATCAGCTGTCTGGAAAACTCTTGTTTCCTTGTGGTCATCCACTACCTCTAGCTCTTAAAATCTTTCCACTCTCTCTTACACAGTGATCCCTGAGCCTTGGGAGACAGAAGTTTGAAGTGGGGTATCCTACTCAAGGATAAGCACTCTGCAACCTCTTATTCTCTACATGTTGGTCAGTTGTGGGTCTCAATCTACTGCATAAGGAAGTTTTCTGGTGAGAGCTGGGAGATGCATTAATCTATGGGTTATAACCATGTCATTAGGAGTCAGCTTAATACTATATTTACTTAGCAAAATAATAGTATTGGGTTTTCCCCCATGGCTTATGACCAGTCTAGCCTCGGGTTCCTAGGCCTGATCTCAATGTCAATTATGGACTCCATCTTACAAAGCAGACTTACGGAGGTTGGTTGGTTGGTTGGTTTGCTTGTTTTTGAGACAGGTTCTCACTATGTAGCCCTAGCTGACCTGGAGCTCACTGTGTAGACCTGGCTGGCCTCAAACTCAGAGATCCTCCTGCCTCTGCCTCTGCCTCCCAAGTGCCGAATTAAAGGTGTGTGCTACCACACCCAGTCTAGAATTGCTTTCTTCTGGCAAATATAGAGCAGCCTACCACAAAGAGAGCTCAGAGCACATGGTATGAATATTTTTGAACCTTTTAACCTGCTGCCAAAAAATTTCAAATCATGGGGCTTGTAACCTGCTCCCCAGGTCTTGATTTCTCTTTTATTCTATTCTATTCTCTCTCTCTCTCTCTCTCTCTCTCTCTCTCTCTCTCTCTCTCCTCTCCCTTCTCTTCTCTTCTCTTCCTTCCTCCCTCTCCACTCAATACCCTCCTACCCCCTATGCTCCAGGCCTCATGTCCACTGTAAACCTCCAAGGCTGATTCCATGGGTTGGAGATGGTGGTTTCAACACCCAACAGAAGGCAATGAGCACAGTAATTTTTCAGCATGACCTTGGTGCCAAATTACCTGGGTTTCAAGCCCAGATCTACTGTGTGACCTTGGGAAAATATCTTAACTTTTCTCTTCCTCAGTTTCCTCTTATGAAAAGCAAGAGTGACAAAATTAATTACAACCTTTTACCTTTTAGGGCTGTGGGTAAGGTTCCAAGGAGTTGCTTTCTGCAGAAAGCATGCAAGAGCTGCAGTTGTTCTAATGTGATGTCTGATGCACCAGGCAGCACCATCACAAAAGGGTTCATCATTCCTTCCCACTGGGCTGCTGCAGGGGAAGTGTGCTAGCCAGTGCCCTGCAGGCTTTTTGTGGAAACAGCTGATCTAGCTCTAATGGCCATTAGTCCCTCCCTGCAGCCTTTGCAGAGAGGAGGGGCTGGGTCTCTCTTGTACCCCACCCCTCCGCCCTCTGGCTGATGTGGCCTGATCTTATCCCTTTTTCATCAGGCTGCCTAACTGACCGGAAAATGCAAACGCATCCCTAAATCATGCCACTACCCCCCCCCCCCCCCCCCCCGCACTCTCCTCTCTTCCCGGAAGCCCATCCCAGCGCCAGCCTGATGAGCAGCACTTAATTCTTTATTGAAAACCATTAACTGGATTTCAGTTCTCTGAGCCCCAGTTTCAAATTACCCACAGGATATGCCAGACCAGGAGAGTGGCTTTCAAGGGCAGAGCCATCTCCTTTGTCCACTGGCTCCAGGACTCTGGTTGTGGGGACTTTTTACTGTGAGAGGCAATAACGATGACTACCTTAAAGGGTAGCAATCTCTTCAACTCCTTCCATGCAAACAGCTGACAAAGCACCATCCTCTAGCTCTCTCGTTGACCAGAGCCCAGTGCAGAGGTCTGATAGACATTAGTGCCCCTTGATGGATGAGAAAACTCATGACCTTGAGGTCACACCAGCAGTTGAGGATTGAAGTGGGCTCCGGACCTTGCACCAGTGAGCCCAGAAACCTCTAACTGTAGCACCTCACAGATCACCTACAGTGGAGTCTGACCTGTGGGAAGTGTGGCAGGGAGACAAGTGGAGAAGAGGGGACCCTGTTCAGCCACCTTGGTTCTATCCTGTTGCTGCCTCTAACTGCCTGACATAATTGGATATTAATTATCATACATGGGCGCATGTAAAGAAGGGTACAGCTCAGGGAAACTGGACAGGAAAAATAAGAGAACTGCAGAAAATAAATCCTCAGTTGTCTCTCTCAAGATTTCTAGCCAAAGAAAAAGCATCTCCATTCATTCATTTTCAATTACTTAATGTCTCCTAGATGCCAAGTATCAAGCAAAATACTTATGAAAACAGTTCTCACTGAACTCTCCAAACAGCCTTTTGAAGTACTGATATTTCTTTTTTAGTTCCCCCCCCAAGGGGGGGACTTTGGCTTTCTGACGCAGGGTCCAGGCTAGCCTTGAACTCAGTAATTGAGGCTAACCTTTGATTCCTGATCTTCTTGCTTCTCCCTCTACTGCTGAGATGACAAGCGTGAACTGCCATGCCTGGCTTGGTGACCTTATGACCACTGTTGATCAATGAGGAAAGTGAAGTTCAGGGAGTTTAGGTAGCTTACACCAGTGCCAGAATTTGAACTCCACTCAGCCTGACACCATGATTCCAACTGGTCTTTGTATTTCTGATACCTAGAAACAAGCATAGAGTGACATAAGAAGACAGAAAAAAAAAATTTAAGGCCTGTGTAGGGTCTCTGGAAGTCTTCCTAGAAGCAGTAGTATTTGGGTGAGGCTTGCTCAAATGAAAAGGGCAAAGAACATTTTTTTGCAGGGGCAAGCACCCAGGCCAGGGCCAGAAAGCAGCAAAGGACATGCCTGTAAGATGAGTTAGGAAGTGCTGAATTAAGCACAGAGCATGCAAAGGGACACATGCCCTCCAGGAGTACACAGTCCAGGAGAGACTTGATGTTTGAAGGGTAAGAATTTTTATAGAACAAAGAATGTCAAGCTCCTATATCGCACCTCCTCCTCTTGAAGACCCAAGAAACAGTTGAACAAGGAGGTCCTTTGCAGAGGGGTGGGGAAAGTAGAGGGGCTGTGGCTTCAAAGATTAGGATCCTGATTCCCAGAATTGTGCTATTGATTGTCTCTCTGAATTGGAGTTTCCCCTTCTCTGCAAAGGGGCTGATAATAGCTACTTCCCAGGAAGCAGGTTTTATTGCCTTATAGCAATATGGGAATAACAGGTTGGGTTTTATTCTAATGTACTTCCTTTTCCAAATTTAGTTACGGAGGCTCAGACATCTATGGACATATTCAACACGTGTAACCTGAAATTTTATCTCATATCTGGTGGATTTCTCTGCCTCTTTCTCACTTCTATCCACCACTTCTACATTAGTCCTCTGGAACCCAATACAACTTGCTCCTCTGTTCACAGGGTCCCTTAATGGATGGAGATAATAGCTGTGTCCCCAAATCTCTCTCCAGCCAAACATGCCCACATTTTTACCCAATAGCATCTCCCAACCTTCAGTAAGGCTTAGCTGCCCTTGAAGAAGAAACACAAAAACAACAATAAAAGGAACTCCCTGATATCCTCACCTGAACTCCCTCAAATGTCCCTGATATGAGGACCAGCAGTAGGGTACTGAAAGTATCAGTCCAGCCCATGGAGAACAGCAGCCACAGCCTGGCCACCTTCTACAGTCCATGAACTACCATGACCAAGATGGAGGCCATCTTTGAAATCTGAGAGACCTGTCTCCACCCAAACCCAATAACCTCCCTGCCTCAGATGGCATTATTTGAGCTAGGTCCATTCTTTGACCACCTTAGTGAATACAGTGCACCCCATTTTTTAAAATGCTGATCTCTATGCCATGTCATGTTGTTGGCAGTTCCCTAGACATAGCTCAACTATTTATTTTTGTGTTAGCAGAGAGAAGAAAATCACACCAGCCAAAAATGAATACTAATGAAATGCCTTCGTTAGCTTCCTTTGTGATAAGAATGAAAAAATGGGTTTCCGCAGAATCACAAGCCATATAGTTTTTCCCCTTTCCTCTGATAGGAAGATTAGGGATAGCTAAGAAGGAGAGTAAAGTCGTTTCATTTAAAAAATATCTGCATTTTTAAGGGTGCCTTTGTTGCAGAGGGCCATGGTGGTGCAATTTTTCCAAACCCACTTTTCTCAGCCTGTAAAGCAAATGTACCTATTTGTCCTCTGCTGCAACAATGCCAGCTGCATTCAATCAACTGAGAAGCTGCAAGCCATAAACCTTCTTCCCCAGCTAAGGGGGGTGATGGTAGGGGGAGGGAGCAAGCAAGAAAGGAGGCATGCCATAAAAATTCATCAGAATAATGTAGGGATGAGACGCACTCCGATCGCCGGCAAGCAATCAACCAATCACTCATCCTGTGGCATTTACAGCACGTCTCATTCCCCTGTTCCTTAAGGACAATTGATTTTTCCTGATTCCATTAGCATAACGGCGTGGAAAATGTCTGCAGTGCAATATTTCTGGAAAGTTCCAACAAGTAGGCTAGGCACTGGAGTGTGACCATCTCCATAAAGTCTCCTCAGGCTCTGCGGCAGACGCTGCCACAGCCGCCACAAAAAGAACAGAGAGAATGGCACAATCTCAAAAACTAGGGGACCAAGGGCAGCCTGGGGGTGTCAAGCAGGTCGCTGGTATCAGTATGAAACCTCTTGTCTTCCTATTCTCAGACAGAGACTCACTCTTTTCTTCAAGAAGGGGTGCCAGGGAGTAGTGAGGACCAAATCCACCCATCCTAGCCGGGACCGGTAGACTCCATTTATGACCTTCTGAATCTCCTGGATTTAAGAGCTGAGGAAAGAATGCTTAATATAATTATTCCTTCCTGCATGAAAAAGAGGCTGAAGGGATGGTACCCGGGAACCATTATTCAACTCCTCCGTCAGCTAGGTCTCCACTGTATTCTCCACAAACACAGCAAATGGATGATGAAGAAAAGGAAGTATTTGGGGCCAAGCAAACGGGTTAATTAACTTCTCTGATTCTGTTTCTCTTTATAAAACTGGAGAGCTACTTACTTCCCAGACTGGGAAATTGAATGAGAGTATGCGGAAAGCACCTGGAATGGCGCCTAGTGACTGTCAACAAATTGCATTCTTCTCCTCCTCTTTCATTCTCCATGTTTCCTTTTCCTCCTGTCCACCAGCAACACTGCTGTTCCCTCACAATGTCAGGTCAGGATAGAGAGTACTGCCAGTGATGAAAGGAGACGCATAAAACCCTTCTATCTGCTCTTGCAAACAAGGTTAAAACCCAGGCATGTCTTTTGGGATGTGCTCGGGAAGGCTCCTTCTTCGCCTAGTCTCTTGAGTCATTCCCTGCCTCTTTTCTCACGCCTCTCCCCATTCTCACATTGCACCTGAGGGATCTTTCTAAAGTTCACATATGGTCTTGTCATAGCTCCCATTAAACCTTCTCTGGAGTCTCACTGCTTCCTTCAATTCATTCCAAGTCTTCTAACTCTCCTTTATGATTCTGGTGTCCCCTACGTCCCTGTGCACACCACACTCTGCATCCATATTTTCTCCATCCTAGACTGGGAGGGGAGGGTGACCTGAATGATAGTTTTCTAGTTCTGTTTCCTCAGGACCTTTCATAGTACTTGTTACTTAGTTGATATTTATTGAGAAAATCAGCTTACAGGAGCAGTGCTGCTGTCATCAGCTAAAGCCTTCCCTCCGTGTTTCTAAGAGGCTGTGTGGGTGCTGACCATGGTCCTTAAAAAAACATTGCAGCGAGAAGAAAGAACTAAAGAGATCTTTAGTAATCCTCATTCACAGAAGTCATCTCATGGTGAACAGTCAGCCTTTGGGGGTCAGAGTACAGCAGGGATTCTGGGGCCTTTAATTCAGTTCTGGCTCTGCTGATTCAAGACACAGCATCTTCTTGGATCTCCATTTGTCTCCTGTGTCAACTGAGCACAAAGACTGACCCTCCTTTGTCATGAGATTCTTCTGAAATGTCCACCGCTCTCTTTGTAAACTTTCTTAAAGTACCTGTCATGAAAGACTTTAGATGTCCCTTCTGATCTTTTCAGTGCCACCTCTGTTTCCTTACCTCCACCATGCTCCTCAGCCCACTTCCACGTGGCTTCTGTGCTCATCAGTCTGATAAAGTAACTCTAATGATTCCATACTGCTTAACCCATTTTCAACCCTCATTATACTTTCTCTCCTAGGACTATTTCTTACTCTCAAGCACTTTTCTTGGGATATAATTACACATTTCTTTATGTGACTATTTTATTAATGCCTGCTAGCCAACTAGACTGAACTCCATCAGACTAGAAACTGTTCCTGGTCTTGTTCACCATTGCAATCCCTGGTCCTGGCACGATGCTCGTAGGAAAGACCTTCCATCATGACTAGGCAAGAAGGCAGGCCTGGTCATGTCCAACACTGATGAAGTCACAACGAGAAGACCTAGAATGTCTGTGGAAGTCTCAACATCAGGGCTTCTGCCTGATGGGGCTTGGAACGCCAGGGAAGACTTTCCCCTCTGGGGAAACATGGAGGATATGGTGTCTGGCATCATGCCCAGCAGCATGAGCATAAAATCACCAAAAATGAGCATTGTGGCATGAGATCTAGGGGACCATTGAGCCTGTCTGCATTGTAAGCAAAAACTAAGGCCAGAGAAGAAATGTGGCAAAGATCTTTCAGTAAGTTAATGTATCCATAGTCCAGAGAGAGCAAGAGTCAAGAAGTATGATCTCTCAGATATTCTAGACTCCAGAAAGCCTGGATTGCCCTCTTCCATAACATATGTTTCCATAAATTGTCATTATCTCTCGCTATCTGTTCCTATGTCTGCATTTCCATAGAGGGCAAGGATGACAAGACAGCATCTCTAGTGCCCAGCCCAATGCATGATTCGGACCAGGAGTCAATCAACATTTCTTGACTAGACACTGGATTCTGAAGGCAGATTGGGAGAATGGATGTCAATGGTTGAGAAGACTGACTGGAAACCAGCTTAGAACACATGGAGCCACAGAACCCCATCCAACTCCAAAGCCCAAGCATGAGGAATCAGTCTCAGATCTAGACATCCTCAAGATTCAGCATTGGATTCTATGGTGGAGTTTCTAAGGAGGATCTGTTAATTAATTCTTATTGAATTCCCAGCCTGTTCATCAAGAAGGTCAAATCTATTTCTAAGAATGAAAATTTTTCACAGCTTACTATTCTCCCTCCTATGTGACACAAAGCACGGGACATTATCTGCATCTGAAATCCACAGTAACCAAAGTTCTTTCAATCCAAGGGTCATATTAATTGGGGTTCTGAAGAACAGAACGAATAGGAGACAGAGAGACAAATGGAGATAGAGATAGCAGGGGTAGGTAGAATTAGAGTGAGAAGGTGGGAGTAAGCTCCTGTGTCCCTGGAAGCCAAGAAGTCTCATGATACGATGTCTGAAAATAAGAGCCAGGGCACCAATAGTGTAATTCAGAGTCTGAAGATCGAAGGTGGGAGCTCTGATGTCTTTGGCAGGAGGTGGATGTCCCACTCAAAGAGAGCAGATTTTCCCTTTCTCTTCCTTTTTGTTATTCTGCGACCTCAACAGATGGGATGGTGCTCACCCACATCATTGAGGAAATGTATTCTTTACCCAGTCTGTTGATTCAAATGCTAAGCTCTTGCAGAAATACCCACACAGTTACATCCAAAAATAGTTTATGCCAGTTATGTGGATATCCTACTTCATTCAACTTTACACATAACCAATGCATGGGGGCTTTGCATTCAACTCTCAAGTAAGAATTCTAAGTGGGGGATATGTTGGGACTGGATAGTGGGGATTTATGTGATATGAAGGTTCTACCTTCAAAACTTACAATCTAATAATGGAAAAAATACATGCCCTGCTAGAGTCTACTGTATGTCAATCAGCATGTTGTTAAAAAGTACGCTCAAAAGATAGTAGAAAAAGGCTCTCAGCCAACTTGGATGAAAACTTTTCAGAGAAAAGATTTCTCATCTGGATCTTGAAAGATGCATGTGTATGAGTGTGTGTCTGTACGTAGGTATATGCACAACAGTGTGGGTGCCAGCAGGGACCAAGAGAGGGTGTTAGACTCCCTGGAGCTGAAGTTCCAGGTGGTTGTGTACTGCCCTATATGGGTTCTGGGATCTGGTTCTGCTCAAGAGCAGCAAGAACTCCTAACTACTGATCCATCTCTCCAGCCATCACCCTGGTTTTTTAAAACTTTTAATTACTGTGATTGACTGATTGATTGATGTGTGTATGCACATGTTCATGTGTGTACCTGAACATGCTATGGTGTGCACATGAAGGTCAGAAGACAATTGGTGGAAGTCAGTTCTCTCCTTCCACCATGTGGGTTCTGGAGATTGAACTCAGGTCATCAGGCTTGGTAGCAAGAGCTTTTACCACGAAGTCTGGTTCTCCTCAAGAGCAGCAAGAACTCCTAACCACTGATCCATCTCTCCAGCCATCCCCCTGGTTTTTTAAAACTTTTAATTACTTTGATTGACTGATTGATTGATGTGTGTATGCACATGTTCATGTGTGTACCTGAACATGCTATGGTGTGCACATGAAGGTCAGAAGACAATTGGTGGAAGTCAGTTCTCTCCTTCCACCATGTGGGTTCTGGAGATTGAACTCAGGTCATCAGGCTTGGTAGCAAGAGCTTTTACCACGAAGCCATCTCACCAGCCTGCATGGGATTATAATGGTGAGGAGAGGAAGAGAATCCTTGATAAAGGAAGGAAGAGGCCATGGAGCCTGTTCTGGGATGGAAATAAGCTTGTTTGACAGGAGCCTAGGAGGTGTGTGGAATAAATGGGATCTGACACTATGAACGTGAGTGGGGCTGAGGAAAGAAAGACTTTGATGTCTCTGAAATGCTCAGGGAAGTTCAATAATGTGTCCAAGGACACAGAGAATTCACGGACTGTCTAAAATGGAGGCCTCAGACACTTTCCCTTTGCCTCTTTGCCCTCATGAGTGGTGGCACAATTGGCAGGGACAAGAAGCTGTCCGTTATGAAAGCACACGAGAAAGAAATGAGAATGAGTGTGGTTATAGAGGAGTTAAAGACTCCAGTGGACACATAAATGCCGAATAATAGGATAACAAGGAAATATGTTCTGCCCCACCTCGCTACACATGGTGTATAGAAGTCATACTTAGTCATTTCTATGAATGGCTACTAATCTCTGCCATAGGTGCATCACGGGAAAACATTCAACATCAAATAAACATCCCCATGGAAATTTTGTTCCTTCAGAATTAATTATCTTTACTAAGACATTACATGGAAAATACAAAATTAAATTTCAGGCCAGCTCACAAACTCAAAATTAGCACAAATTATGAGTGTTAGTGGAGAGAAGCTGTTAGAGTTATCTTTCTCTTGCTGTGATGAAAACATGAAAACAAACTTGGGAAGGAAAGGGTTTATTTGGCTTATAGCACAGCTTATCATCAAGGGAATCCAAGGCAGGAACTCAGGGCAGGAACCTGGAGCACAGACCAGAGAGAAGTGTTGCTTACAGGCTTTTTCCTTTGGCCTGTACTCAGCCTGCTTGTTTACAACACAGAACCACCCCAGGTACCAGCCCAAGGGTGGTACTACCCACAATGGGCTGGGCCCTCCCACATCAGTCAACAATCAAGAAAATATCCCACAGATGTGGCCACAGGCCAGTCCAATGGAGACAAGTTCTCAACTGAGGTTCCCTCCACCCAGGTGTGTCAAGTCAACAACTAAAGCTCTCAGGCACAGAGGCTGAGACTGGAACTACGTTGGTTGATTGAAAATTTTGACAGCTTTAAAAAGTCACATTAGAGGGGCTGGAGAAATGGCTCAGCAGTTAAGGTCACTGGCTGTTCTTGCAAAGGACCCAGGTTCAGTTCCCAGCCCCCACATGGTTGTTACCAACCATCTGTAACTCCATTCACAGGGGATATGATTCCCTCTTCTGACCTCCACAGGCATTGCATGACACACGTGCACTTACATACATGAAGGTAATACATGTAAGATAAAAACAATAAAATTTTTTAAAGTTCCATCAGAACGCTTCAGCATCCCCAAGGCTTAGCAAATCCAAGCTTGAGTCAGCTCCATCTGGGTCTAAGATCCACTCCAAAGATGGTTGCCTTTATAGTACTAGCCCTTCATGCTACCTTTCTGGGTCCATCTCACATTCTAAGTATAAAATAAATCATGGAGGAATTTATTTAAGGTTCATCAAGGATCTCAAACAATAGAAGAAGGAAGGAAAAAAAAAACAGGTACAAAAGGATTCTACGTCTGTGCAGGGAGGGTCCCAGGCCAGACATAGAGAGCTATTTGGGTGTTAACAGAGATGAGGCTTTCTTTCCTTCCTGTATTCCTGAGAGGCACCAAGTTTAGACTTTCATGGGGTTTTCATGCAGTTATAAGATAGGTTATTATGCCTCCATTTTACACAAGAGGAGACTGAAGCTCAGAGAGATTAGTGACCTGCCTAAGGTCAAGGGGTCAGGGGCCAGTCTAACTTCTTCCTCTCCCTGCTGAAGACGTTCTTTTCCCCTCATCT
>NW_008337285.1:1980761-1990860 GCF_000622305.1 Nannospalax galili
TCCTGGCCCATCTTGCTTTTGAATTCCTGAGTTGTACTTTCCTCCCAACTTTGAGAGACTTGGGCTTCTCTAGTATCCCCAAGACCCTTAAATTTCAATTCTGTCCCTCAGCTAGAGCTCCCATCTCAGTCCACATCCTAGACGGAAACAAGATGAACTTCATCTTCTAGCTTGAGACTTTTGCAGAGGCATTGGTCTCAAAGTTGGTCCCCCAGAGACAGAAGTTTGTCTTCCTGTATCCTTTCCCTACCAATGAGCTGAGGATCTGGACACCCTAACTACAAGTTGCTCCAATCCAGAAGAACCTAGGCTGGGAGTCAGGTCAAATCCTAGCTCTACCATCACCAGCATGTGGCCTTCTGCAAGTCTCTTCACTCACTAAAGTCTCTGTCTCCTTTTCTATAGATGGTATTCATAACCCCTATCCTGAAGGGTTGTTGTAGTAAATTGAAAGAAAGCCTTGGCACACAATGAGTGCACAAGGGCAGGCAACTTCACATTTCTGGTTATAAAGAATAACACTGATGTATTTCCATTACAGTTTCTTTTTTAATCTTAACGTTCACTTTAATTCTAAGCCCTGGAGGCCTTTAGCAGGGCTGACAACTTCGTCTGGAAGATGGTAAATATTTGTCTATTTCAGAGGCAGCATTTATCTTCCAAGGCACTCGTGCCAGTCCCTGTGCTGACAAGCAACTTGTTTATTTATTAACCTAATAACTAATAGACTGTCAGGCCCAGAGGCTCCATGCACACACACAGCTGGGGCCAGCTCTGGGCCTGGGGAGCTGGAAGGAGGTGGGCAAGCAAAGACCTAGTGCCTGACTTTCACGTCCCACCACTTATTTTGCATTTCCTCTATGAAAAACCTCCCTTTATCAAACGCACGCTCTTGCCTTGAACTGGCCCTGAGCTTCAGGGAAGAACCTCACACAGCCATTGTCTTCAAAAATACCAACATATCCATGCTGTGTACAGATGGGAAGATGATGGTGGTCATAACAGTGAGAAAAATAGATGCCTGACTTTCACGTCCCACCACTTATTTTGCATTTCCTCTATGAAAAACTTCCCTTTATCAAACGCACGCTCTTGCCTTGAACTGGCCCTGAGCTTCAGGGAAGAACCTCACACAGCCATTGTCTTCAAAAATACCAACATATCCATGCTGTGTACAGATGGGAAGATGATGGTGGTCATAACAGTGAGAAAAATAAGTGAAGACAACGGCTGTGACGGTTAGTTTTCACTATCAGCTTGACTGTATTTAGAAAACCACCAAGGAGACATGTGATTGGCCATGTCTCTAGGGAGTTCCCTAGGGGTTTAACTGAGGAAGGAAGCCCTACCTTGAATACAGGTGGTACCATTTTTTGTGTTGGGGTCCCAGATTGAATGAAAAGAGAAATGCTTTCTTTCCTCACGATGATGGACTGTATCCTGAAGGAAGAGCCAAAATAAACTGTTCCTTCATTCCCATTTTATTGATGAGGATATTGAGATACCAAGAACTTAAGGGGCTTCTAAGGTCACCCCTACAAACTCATTGCAGTACAACCCAGGAGTAAACACTAAAAGCTATAGTCATACAGAAATAATACTAATTTTTTATAATAGCCATATGGCTTCCTGGGGACTCCTCTCACATGCCAGGCACAAGGCCTAGGGCCTTCGTGCCTCCTGTTTCTTCTTCCTAGAAAAGTCTTCCCCAGATACCTATCTCAGAGCTCCACCTGACCCTCCCACCCTCTTTGCTCAATGAGCCTCTGTACTACCTGTCACCATCTGCCACACTAAGTATCAGACTGTACATTCCCCAAGTAGGCTGTACCTCAGTGGAGCAGGGTTCTTCCTGTCTTGCTGTCTGCTATATTCTCAGCATTCAGAGCAGAGCCTGACACACAGAAGGTACCCAGCATGTTGAGTACATGAATCACAACTCACAATCTAATATCATCGCTGTAGCTGTGCTCAAAACTTCTGGGGTCTAGTCACTGGTCCTCCCTTCTGGTGTCACCAACACACTCTCCCTGGAGGAGTTCATCCCCTTGCATGGATTTGGAATTTTCCTTCCTCTGAAGACTCTCAGATCTTTATCACTAGACTTGAACCCATTCTCGCCTCATCTGTATGGGTGACAACCAGGAAACAGCTCCACCCAGATCCCACCTGAGTCAGAACTCAACTGTATCCTTCTTCCATGAGGAACCATCTACGAGTTACCCAAGCCAGAAACTTGAGAGCCAGCCTCAACTGCTCCTTTCTTTCACCCCATAATCAATAGGCCCAAGTCCTCAAAATCATTTCTTGTCTGCCCTCTTCTCTGCCACCCCCTTAATTCAGGTCATTATCATAAGAAGACAAGGACTATGGCTTCCCTCTGCCCTGCCTCGCTACCATCCACCTCGATATTTCTAAAACACCAGTATGTCCTTGCAACACCCCTGTTCTGTTGTGTGTGTGCATGTGTGCATGCATGTGTGTGTTTAATACATTGTTGCTACTGATTAAAGGGCAAGGTCACAGCCCCAAGCTACCTTTCCAGCCTCATCACCGTACTTAGAGCTTCGTATTCCCAAGCACACAGTGTCCCATCACGCTTTCCTGTCTGTGCTGGGTTATCTGAAATGTCTGTGCCCCTCTCCTCTGTATGACAAGCTCCTTCAGAGCCCTGTGATCCAGCATAAATGTCACCTCCTCCATGCAGCCTTCTTAGGGAAAGGGAGGAAGGGTGTCATGACAACATAGATACAGGAAAGGACAAGGATGGTTTGGGAGACAATGGCCCTTCCAGCCTCAGAGATGCTTGATCAGAGCTGAGTTCCTGGGAGCTTCTGTAGGAGGTGACTTTATCAGTGTTTGAGGGGACAGCACACAGCTGCCCATGGCTGAGACCCCTAACAGATTTGTGCAACACCTGGACTCTCAGGAGCTTTCCAGAAGGTTAATGATACCTGAAACTATGAGAACAACCAACCACACAGCACACTGAGCTTGAGTGTTCATACACATCAGCCTCTTCTGCTGATCCCAGAGCTCAGAGGCCCAACCGTGATATGTGGAGTCAGTTTGAGGCAGTGTGGTAATGTGGTCACACCCACAGGGACCCTAGATCTGGCCACATAGGTTTGAAGCACTGCTCTACTACCTATCTAAGATTTGAACTAGTTATGCAAATAGACCAGGCTTCAGATTCCTCTATAAAATAGGAATATTTACTGACTTCATAGTCATCATGAGGCCCAAAAGAATCATTATATGTCAAGAACTATAAAAGCTGGTAAGCACTGTTTAAATGTTGGTTATTATTATTGTCTACATTGTAGTTTGGTAGGACAAGCCATGAGACAGAGCAGTGACTCTACATAACATAACCTTCCAGGAGAGAGTGGCCTGTGAAGGTGACCCTGGGACTGGTGGGGCTCTTGTGTGCCGCCCTTCGGGAAACAGCTCCACTCTTCAAGGTGCTCTCATTGCCTCAAGCCTTCTAAAATTCACCACAACCCCCACCTCTGTTATCACCCTGAACTGACACTGTCTCTACATGCCTAAGTCCCCATCTAGGTTGTGAGCCCCAGAGGGACAAGGGCCACTAGTAGTGCCAGCCAGCAGCATATGTCCCATCCCTGAGTGCAGCTGTCAAGTCTTCCCCAAATGCAGCCTGTACCCTGAAATCTAAAGCCTTAGGTGCCCGCCCCTGAGCTAGGCCCCTGAAACATACCGCACTTTACCTCATTCTCAGACGGTCTCTTGAGATAAGGTTTCAGTTTCTTTCCAGACAGCAAGGCCTCTAACGCCACTGAGAGTGCTCATGAGCTTGGTGCTAAGTCCTGGGAGGAACCCGGGGCATTTGTCTGGTATAGTAGAGAGAGAGGGCCCATTCTCTGTGAAAAACTTGGAATTTTACCAATAGCCTTGACCAAGGCCCTGAACCATGAGAAGGCCCTAGATGTGCTCACCATTAGCCCCACCCTTGCTGGCCTTCAGGAAGCTGACAGTCCTGGGGAGAAGTAAGACAGCTATTTGCCAACCGATTTGCTGATTTTGAAAAACAGCAGGGTTCTTGTAATGTAGCCTGGCTAGTAAACTTGGAAACACCAATGAAGAAGGCCCAAGTCCTTCTCCTCCAAAGGTTCACGGCCCAGTGAAACACTGAAGGGCTAGGCAGAGAGGTTAGCAAGCAGCAGTCACCCAGTGAGGCTCCTATTGTAAAACAGAGCATCCTGGGACTCCAGTGAAGGAGGAGAACCTCGGCATAGGTAAGTCTGGTGTTGTTTCGGAAGGAGGAAGTTACTTTGCTTGGGACTTGGAGTTTCAGTCAAGTAAATGGAGCAGAACCAGCTCATCGGAGGAGGGAGAATGGCAAAGGCAAAGGCCTAGAGCACGAAGCTATGGATCATGGCTAGGAAACAGGGAACATGAGAGAAAGAGGAGGGGGAACATTTAAAACTTAAGACGGTGAAGCTTGCAATCACATGCCTAGCCAACGGGTCCGCAGTTTTGTTCCACTGGCAGAGAAAGGGGAAAAAAAGGATTTTTCAATGGACAAGAGACATGGCTGAATTTGACAAGGACATGGGCTCTGGTTTCCATGTGGACAGAGAGTTAGATAGGGCCAGATGGGAGGCAGGGAAGCCAAGCAGATGATGATGCAGGGCCTCAGTCAGTGACGATAAGGGCTGGCCAGGGCGGAAGGATAGCACATTGGGCCAGATCTGGCCAACGGGAATACTTCATTTCTAAATTGAGAGAGCTGCCAAGGCTTCTGGGAGCCAGGTCTTGAGAGATGAGGAGTTTGATGCTCATGAATTCAAACAGACCTGGGAAGCAAACAGAGGAAGATTACTGGCTGGGCCCTCATAGCACAGCCCCACCCAGGCCTGTCTGACTCACCCACTGCAACCTCAGACCTTGAAAGGGATGAGGAAAGTAGCTTCTATTCCCTGAGGAAGAGTCAATTACATTACCTTTTCAACAAGTGGCTCTGGAGGTCAGCGTTTCTCAAGGACCCAGACTCCACAATCAGGCTGCTGAACTCCAGCGTGGGCTTCCCAACCGGGCAACTTTGCCAAGTTAACTGATCTTTCTTTATCTCAGTTTTCTCATCTGTAAATGAAATCCTTATAGAAGCTATGCAGCAGAGCTTATGAAGATTAAGTGATTTCTACTTTAGCTAAAACATCAGGAAAAATTTAGGCCTATCATCAACACTTAATAAGTGTTGCTTTTTACAGATAACCTCACTACAAACAATCTTTTATAAACACATTGACCTCTGAGCCTCAGTTTCTCCATCTGTAAAATGGGGATTTATAGTGTACTTATATAGGACTTGAAATCAAGTTTTGACTACAGAGCCAAACTCCTGAAGCCACTGGCCTCTTTGGACCGGACACTCATCCCCAAACCCATGTCTGCCCATTGGCTCCATCTCCAGACCCTTAGTCAACCAAGGGATGAGAGCTAAATCTGGGGTCACGGGGATGGTACTCTGAGTTTCACTGTAAGATGTAAGGGTTCTTGCTGGCTCACCTCATCTTTCCAGACTGAGTTCCAGCCTCAGTGCTGGGACTCAGGCAGCTGCTGCCAGACCTGGTAGTGGTACAGCATGTAAAACACTGAGGAGAAATCAGAGGGAAAGTGCTCCCCTATAGGGAGGAGGGAACTGTCACCCACTCCCCTCATGCCATGCCGACTCCCAGGAGGCAGCTGAAGATTGGGCCCTAGTTTTCCTTCCAAGGTCACCTTCACAATTCCGCCAGGGCTCTGGCTGGCAGCACCCGCCAACGCCAGGCCGTGATGGATTACTGCTCGCTCTGGCTACTGTTCACTGCACAATCCAATCTAGGAGACACACATATTTCTCAATTCAGGGACTTCTTTTATTTTATGAAAAATCAGCCGGCTGCTCAGGCGTGAGTGGCTGAACTTGGCGAACACTTGGATTTTGTGAGCCTGCTCCAGCCCCATTGCTTTCCCAAACCCCTCTTCTTCTGCCTGGTCTTCCCATTACCGGCACTCGGCCTTGGAGAGTGTGGGAGAAAAAGCCAGCCTCCAAAGCCAATAGCCTTTGTTTAGCCTCTGATACAGTTTGGATCTGGATGGTCCTGCAAAGGCCCATGTGTTAGAGGCTCCATTCCCAGCTCAGTGCTAAGGGAAAGGGGTAGACACAGGTAGGGCCTACTGGGTGGTTTCAGATCACCAAGGATATGCCATCAAAGGGAACTGTGGAACCATGCACCCCCCCCATGGAATTTTGATGGGACACATGTTCCTGCCATCATGAGCTGCCCCCCTTAATCACCAAGGATATGCCATCAAAGGGAACTGTGGAACCATGCACCCCCCTCCATGGAATTTTGATGGGACACATGTTCCTGCCATCATGAGCTGCCCCCCTTCCCCGAGCCTTAGTTTCCTCCTGTGTAAAACTTTGATGATACCACATGCACTCCTGAGTTATTCAGAGAGTAGCTATGCACCTGGGCACAGCCAGTAGCTCACATGTGCCCACAAGGCACAGGAACTTACTCAGTTTCCTCTAGTGTCTCCATTCCTGATCAGTTTCTCTTCCTTCTCTCTGTCCCCTGCCCACCTTCCTTTCCCCTTTCTCTCCTCCCTGCTTCCCTGTTGGTCACATCAAGTTGAAAACTTCCAGAGACTGCGACTTCTAAAGCAGAGCAGACACTACCAAAGGCCTCTTGATGCATTTGTTCCTTGTTTTCTACCCTCTATCTTGTCTCATTAGGACATAATCCTTATGATTCAGCCGACAAGGATTATAAGACTGTGCCCTCAACTTCTGGAAATGCTGGTTCCAATGGACCCTTAAGACCTCCTGCCCTCGGCTTTCCATTCCCAGCAAGCCGCCATTCTAGCTCTTTACCTGTGCTCTTTATACTTAGCCATTCTGATTCTAATGGGATACCTCTACCAGCATGCAGAGAAGAGACAGCATTCTCTTATGGAAAATGGCCAGGGGATAACCTTTAAGAAGCCAAGGAAAAGCAAACTAGCAGCCTGATCTCACCCTTGAGCCCAAGTTCCCGAGTGCTTCGTGAATCATTTGAGTTATTTGATAATGAACTTTTAACTTGGGAAGAAAAGCTGAGAGATGGGGTAGACGTAAGACCAGAGCCAAAGCCACACTGTAAGGGAAGACGAAAACAGGGCCTAGCAGACACCCCTAGGATTCTTTTTCTGATGCTGGCAAAGAGGTAAAAGAAGTTGGATTTAAAGTACAGGAAGAACAGAGGCCCTGGATGGAGACAACCACATCCTGAGTGCTGATATCAACAACCAGAAAAGAGCTAGAGGTTCAGGGCGTTTGAATCACCTATTACTTTGTCAACACCAAAACAGCATCTCCAAACACCTCTCATTTCCCAGCTTTCCGTGTTCGGATCCTCAGCCATTCTGAGTCCACTCAAGCACCAACCAAATCCATTCTCTCTCCATTCCCACTGCCCCTGGCTCTTGTTCCAGGCCACATGTTCTGTACCCTGAGTCCTATAGTTTCCTCACCCTACCCAATCCTCTCTGCACAGCCAGAGAGTGATCTTTCCAAAATGCTCTTCTTGAAATCCTCCGGGCCTACCACTCTTCACAGGCCGATGTAAAATAGATCAGCAAATTTCTTCTGTAAAAGGCCAGGAAGTAAACATGTTTGGCTTTTATAGGCAAAAGACTACTGAAATCACACAATGGCCAGTAAAAGCAGCTGTAGACAATAGGTAAGCAAATAGGTGTGGCCGTGTGTCAACAAAATTCAACTGGCATGGTCAGTGAGCCAGATTTGCCACCCGCTGTGACTTCACCCAACCCGCTGTTGCCTGAGTGGCTCTGGCTCTAACTGGCAGAAGGTTCACCACCACTCACCATGGCCCACTTTGTGCTCTGCCATCCCCATCAAACTGGTTATGATGCTCTTTCTGCTCCTTCCTTTGCCTCACTGGCTTTTACTCACCTTAGACAACCCAGCCTAGGCTTTGAAGGGAAATTTGGCACTGTCCATAAAAACCTGAATCATAATGACTCATCAACTCTACTTCTAATAATCTGTCTCAAGGATTCAAAGATGTACCTATAAGGTTACTAGTTGCACTGCTTGTTTATAGGGTTAAAAAATGGGAAACAACGTAATTGTTCATGAAGAGAATGATTAAATTGTGGTACATAAATCATGCATATTATATTGCCATTAAAAAGGAGGGGAAGATAGATGTAACGGTGCATACCTGTGATCCCAGCACTGGGGCAGCAGAGGCAGGTGGAGCTCTGTGAGATCAGGGCCAGACTGGAACTACAGGGAGAGCCTGTCTCAAAAAAAAAGAAGAAGTGGAGTAAGACAGGTGTGATGGTGCACACCTGTGATCCCAGCACTCAGGAGGCTGAGGCAGGAGGGTTGCAAAGCCAGACTGGACCACATAGTGAGTTTGAGGTGAGTGTGGACTACATAAAAAAAGACCCTGGATCAAAAACTTAATAAAGAAATGAAATAAATCCAGCTGTTCTGACTGGAAATTGTTCCAAGGTCATTGTGCATGTGCCTGTGTGTATATGTGAGTGGTGTATATAATGGTAGCATTGGCTATATGTGGAGACCAGAGACATTTGATTATCTGATGCCTTCTTCAATCATTCTCCATCTTTTTAAAAATATTTAATTTTTATTATTTGTCATTTTTATTTTATGTGAATGAATGTATTACCTGCACACATATAAGTGCACCCATATCATGCAGTGCCCAAGGGGGTCAGAAGAGGACATTGGAATTCATGGAACTGGAGTTACAGTTGGTTGTTATCTGCCATGTGGGTGCTGGGAACTAAACTTGGGTCCTCTGCAAGAGCAGCCAGTGCCCTTAACTGCTGAGCTGTCTCTCCAGCCCCCTTTTTGTTTTGTAACAGGGCCTGTCATTGAACCTGAAGTTCATCAATTCAGCTAAGTTGGCCAACCAGTGAGCTCTGAGGATCTGCTGCTCCCACACACCCAACACCCAGGTGCTGGGGTTACAGACAGAAACAAGCACACCCAACTTTTTATGTAAGTGCTGAAGAGCCCAGTGAAGTCCTCACACTTGCAGAGCAGGTATTACCAGCTAAGCCGTCTTCCCAGCCCAGTTTCCAAGATTTTCAAGAAAACAGATGCACATGTACAAAATGCTGGGTTTGATCCCTGGGTTGGCTTAAGTCACAGCAGGAGGCAAATCTGGCTCAGTGACTATGCCAGTTGAATTTTACTGACACACACCCATTTGTTTACTTATTGTCTATGACAAAATGAAGGGGGAGGAAGAGGAAGAGAAGGAAAAAGGAAGAAAGATAGAGATCAAGAGATGGGGAGGGCTGAGTATGCAGGTATGGTAATGAGCACTTTTAATCCCAGCGCTCAGGAGGCTACATATGTGCAGGTAGGTGTTAGGTTTAAAAACAGCCCCTGGAACGCCTCCTCTGTGCACCCGGGAGTGTGTTAAACAGGTTTTGGTATGATGAACAAGTCAAGTTTAGTCAAGGCCAGGTGTCCAGAGGGACAAGTCAGAACGTTCTGTCATTCCAGTGCTCCCAGTCAGGGAATGATGAGCTTCCAGTCACAGAAGGCAAATGTCATTGGCAACCTGGAAATGAGGGACAAGTAATGATTTGTGACAGGGGCAGGAAGAGAAGGCTTCATGAAGAAGCTATGGCAAGACCTGGCACATGAAGGATGGGAGAGGTTTCAGCTGGCAGAGACAGAGCAGAGTGGGGGAGGAGTGGGCAACATTTTGAGCAAAAGGAAATAAGAGAGCTTAGGGTGTGTTGGGAAAACTGAAGCGTGGAGAAACGTGCAAGAAAGGCCGTAGATGAAGTGAGCAAGGCTGGCTGGACGGGGAGGGCTTTGAGCGTGAGGCCCAGGACGCTGGCCTGTTTCCACACCATGGGTAGAGTCTGAGTTTCCAGCTGACATTCTCAGAAGCCGTGGGTCATTATCCAGGACATTAAGTGGCTAATGGACCCATCTCAGTGCCCTGTGCATCCTGGAGCACAAATGTTTTCCAAATGCTGTTTTTATCTCTTGGCAACTGGGAGGCCAAGCCCTCCCAGCTACAAGCCCTGAGTC
>NW_008337285.1:1991627-2021853 GCF_000622305.1 Nannospalax galili
CAGTTATACCACTCCTTGGCATATACCCAAAGAACTCATCCTATTGTAGAGACACTTGTACATCCATCTTTGTTGCTGCTCTTTTCACAATAGCTAAGAGATGGAATCAACCTAAGTGTCCCTCAACTGACAAGTGGATAATGAAAATGTGGTATATTTACACAATGGCATTCTACTCAGCAGTAAAGGAAGACAAAATCATGAAATTTTCAGGTAAATGGATAGAACTAGAAACTGTTATACTACGTGAAGTAATACAGACCCAGAAAAACAAATGACATATATTCTCCTTTATATGTGGATCCTAGCACCAAGTCCTTATATGTAAGCGTATACCCAGATGTAACTGCAGGAACCAGAATAATGAAAAGGAACCAGGGAGGTAAAGGGAAAGAAAGAACTTGAGAGAGATGAATAGTAGGAGACAGATGTTACTAAGAGGTAAATGGATAAAATGGGGCTATTTAAATGGGAGGTGGGAGGGAAGATTATACAAGGAAACTTGGGGATAAAGGGAAAGAAGGGGCTCAAAAGAGGTGGGTGAGACAGGTATTATCAAGGGAGAAATGGGTAAAATGGGGATACTTTAAATGGAGAAACCATGGTGGAAGTGTTAGAGAGGGAGAAAGGAGAGATAAATAAAGCCTAGCTAGTTTTAAAAAACCAGAGAGAATCATATTAGTCACACAACCTAATGACAAATTACACATACAGTATCTCTGCATGAGTCCATGTGTATAGCTAAAGAAACAGTGCCAGACAGGAGAAACCTTTCATGAGTTGTTGGCCAGGGTGGTCCAAGAGACTACCAGAATTACACAGGCTATTGCCACAGCCCTTGATGGCCACCCACAACTTGAAGGTAAGACCCTACTGCTGAAGAAAACATACTTTGAACACAGGATTTGGAGCAATGGAGCTGGAACTGACCTGAAACCACTTCCCTGAAGGCTAGCTCCCATAGCTTTGGAGGGCAATATGAAGGTGCCAAGGGAAAACATCAATGGATGGTCCAACACCAGCTTCAAGACCAAATAACCACATCAATGCCAGCACAGTATAAAACATTGGTGCAGTAGTGGCACTTTTAACTTGGGGGCAATCAATACAGACTTAATTGGACTAAAAGCCCACTCAATGGGAGGAAACTCAAATGTGGTTCTGTAAACCTAATCAAATACACATGGCTGGAGAGGTCATAGATCTTAGAGAAAACACCAAGACTGTCATATCCCTAGACAAATGTAATTTCTATGTACAAAATATGTATCCTTATATTTACAGACAAATATCCCAGTCACCACTCATCAAAGAAGTCTATTTTGCACCAGTCAGAGACTATTACCACCTACCACAACTGGTCACACACAGACATTGTCCATGAATTGCCCAGGCCTAAGAGATACAACTACAGAGCAACGTCTACACCTAAGGCACACAGAACACAGAACAGGGGTAAAGAAGACACTAATGAATCTTTCAATTCTCATTAATGAAGCTCCCTCATTCAACAGAGGACCAGGATCACAAAAGGTTGCAAATGTCCAAAATGGAGTAATTAAGAGTCTGCAGAATGCCAGTCCTTGGACAGGACTCCTATATTAAAATTTACCCACCCAGGGTTCAGGAACCATCGAGGAAGAGGGAAAGATTGTAAGATCCAGGGAGGGGGTACATTACCATATGGAAAAAGAATCCTACAAGCTCCTGGGACCCTGCTCATATGATTCTATGACAATGATGTCAGCATACGCAAATCTCATGCAAACTCAGGCAAACAAAAAATTCAGCATAGAACTGGGGAAATGAACAGCAGACCCCAATCTTAGCTGAAGAAATATTGGCAACTGATTACTGCTAGGTGAAGAAATGCTGATCTTCCTAAAGCGAGGAACTCTAGATAAGCTGACTGGACCTCAGTGGATGGACTTGCAGTGGGGAATGTCTGGGGACATTGACTGGGCCTTAACAAGGATGACAGAGTATATGGGTTCCAGAGGAGGGGAGGTATGGGAGGGTGCCAGTGGGGACACAGATATAAAGATGACCAAGATTATTTGAGATATTCTGTATGAAATACACAAAAGTTCAATAAAAACAAATTTTAAAAAAAGAAGAGTTCTCTAACTGATTCTGCCCTCCCTGCCTCGTTTCTCTGTTGAATCCCTTTTATTCTGGGCTACTCCATGGAGACTACAGAAAGGCTAGTGTTCAGTGTTAATTTATGCCTGTGACAGCTGATGTACTGTGTGGTGGTTTGAATGAAAATGTCCCCCACAGGCTTCAAGTATTTGGACATTTTGTTCCCAGATGATGGCGCTGTTTTGGGAGGTTTTAGAAGGTGTGGCTATCCTGGAGGAAGCACATCACTGGGGTGGGCTTAGAGAGTTCTTAAGCCTTGCCGATCTCCAGTTGCTCTCTTGCTTCCTGTGCCCAGGTGATGATGTGAGAGCTTAGCTTCTGCTGCTCCTGCTCCAGCCACCTCCAGCCACCATGCCTCCCCACCATGACAGATTGTAATTCCCCTGGAACCATAAGCTCAAATAAACTCTTCCTTCTATAAATTGCCTGGGTTAGTGTTTCTATCACAGCAACAGAACAGTGACTAATACATACTGTCACAAACTTTTCAAGGGCAAGGCTCTTTACTTATGGGAAAAGGAAAAAAGAACATGGAATTGTGAGCCACAAGAACAATCTCAGGCCTGGCCTCTGCCCCTGACAAATGTGTGACCTCAGAGAAGTGGCTCAGCCCTGATGTGCCTCCAATTTTCAACCTGCAAACTGGAGAAGATGATGATCCTGTCTTCCCTGGGCACATTGTGATGGAACAGTGGACTGTGGTGCCCCTGCTTCCTAACAGGAAGTCCACCTTCCCCACCAGGCCTGCTATTCCCCACCAAACTGTAGCTCACAGAACAATCTTTTCTTTTTAATTTAAAAATGTGTTGGTTGTGGTGGTGCATGCTGGTAGATTATGCTGACGAGGTGAAGACAGAAGGATCACTAGTTCAAGACTAACCTAGGCTATACCTTTACCTGGGCATGGTGACACAGACCTTTAATCCCAGCACTCTGGAGTCAGGGGCAGGTGGATCTCTGTGAGTTTGAGGCCAGCCTGGTCTACATAGCAAGTTCCAGACCAGCCAGGGATATATAGTGAGACCTTGTATCAAAAAATAATAATGATAAAATAAATAAAATTATAAAATGCTATGAAGCAATGTTTCTATTGATGACTTATTGTACCATCACCTCAGCCAATAGGTGAGGGATACCAGGCTCAAGTCAGGGGTACTTTCTAATCAAGATGGGTCCTGTGCTCAACAGAAGAATATAGGATAACAGCAGCACTTATAATAAAAGTCCCCCGGTAGAGAATCCAAGAGCCACTGGATACCTTTTAGAGGTCACTGAGCTACAAGAGGGGACTGAAGAAAGGGGATCCAGGGCAGCCATCCATAGGTAGCCCAGGATGTGTAACCTTCAAACAGTCACTTGAATCCCACCTTTTCCTTAAAACCTGTCAGCTTCCCTCTAATCTTAGGGTTCCTCCTGTGGGCATTGTCCCGCCTCATGGGGTTGGTACAAAGAACAGCAGCAGTCTCTGTAAAATGTCTGGCAAGTAGTAGGCTCACAATAACCAGTAGCCATGCTTTTCTGTTTGTTTATTTTTTAGGATAATTTACATAGCGTCAAATTCACCAATTTTAACCGTATGATTTAAGAAGCTTTACAAGTGCATATATTCACATACTAACCACCACAATCACGATACACAATGTTCCCATCACCCTAAAAGTGTCCCTTGTGTTGCTTTCAATCAATCCCACCCCTTACAGCCCCTAGGGACCACTGACCCAACTTCTGTCCTTGTGGTTTGCCCTTTATCCTTGTGTTGCTTTCAATCAATCCCACCCCTTACTCACAGCCCCTAGGGACCACTGACCCAACTTCTGTCCTTGTGGTTTGCCCTTTCTTCAATTTCATATATAGACTAACACATTTTGGAGTCTTGTGTATCTTGCTTTTCCACTTGGCAAGCCACATTTGCAACTTACTATGCATTTGAATGTGTTGGTAGCTCATTCCTTTTCACTGATGAGCACTTTTCCATTATAAGGGCATTCCACAGCTGGTGTATCCTTTCATCAGTTGCTACTATGTTTTGACTATTTATGAGTAGTGCTACTATAAACATTTGATACAAAGTCTATACCTATTATTATTGACTCACAGAAAATCAGAGCTGAGCAAGTCCACCATGAGCACCATGAAGCATCTTGAAGATAATAGAACTGAGCTCAGAGGCAAAAGCTCATGGTCATTCCTTGTTCCTCAGAGTGTGGTCCCTAAATATGTAGCCCCAGCACCTCAGAGCTCATTAGGATGCAGAATCCAGGTCCCACATTTAGTAAACCAGATCTACATTTTAGCAAGATCCCTGGGTGCTTCCTAGGCACAGTCAAGTTTGAGAAGAACTGGTTCAGCAAGCAAGAGATGAATTAGTTACTAGATACTGAGCTGCCTGACCCCCCAGGCCAGAGCTACTCTTCCTATATCACAGTGATTGACAGCAGAGCTGGTGGGCAATTAGGACTTACAGCTTCAGGTGCAGGGAAGCCCCTCTAGTCTCAGAGGGGTCTGGCTGACTTAGCTAAAGGCAAAGCTGCAGCTGCCTCTGTGGCCTCTTGGAGACATAGGACCTCTCAGTGTCTGGGTCAGCTTGGGTCCCAGAGGCCCTAGGATCCTTAATTGAAAATCATAATTATTTATTTAGATGACAATGCTATTAGCATGCAGAATTAATGACAGCCACGTGGTCTAGGTTGAGGAAGGAATAAAGGGAGGGAGGGAAGATTTCTAGATGGCTTTCAGAGTCCAGATGTACCCAATAGACTCCCACAGACACCCCTCAACCATGTTATGTCTAATAAATATAAGCACTTTCTCCTAAAGTGTAAATAATTGCTATTTCCATCTTAAAAAATCAGAAAAGAGTATACTGCTGTTCTCATTAATGAATAATATCAGGATGGTGAGTTTAAAATAATATTACTTGTCATGACATTATTTTATTCTTTGATTGGCTATTACTGTTAGAAAACTTGCTCTTAAACCAGGTTCAGCTCAGACGGACCACCCAGCAAACTCAACATCTAACAGAGACAGTACCACTCAGATGTAGTTGATCTTCATGCATTTATTGAATTCCATGATGCCCTGCTAACTAAGAACAAGGGCCAGGAAGGCAAGGATGAGTCCCTGTTCTCTGAAAGTCTGTATAGTCTAGTGGGGGAGCAGAATAAAGCTAAGAAACAAGCAGCCATCCAAGGAAGCCTGTCATCAGAGAGTGGTCCCAAGTATCAGTTTTTCTGCTCAGAGAACAGAATCACTGTGACTGAACTGACTAAGGCCTTAAAAGTAAGAATGGGCGCCGGGCGTGGTGGCGCACGCCTTTAATCACAGCACTCAGGAGGCAGAGGCAGATGGATCTCTGTGAGTTCAAGGCCAGCCTGGTCTACATAGTGAGTTCCAGGACAGCTGGGGCTACAGGGAGACCCCGTCTCAAAAAGACAAAAAAAAAAAAGTAAGAATGGGGGAGACTGTGCCAGAAATGGAGAACAGCTTGAGAAAAAGTATGGAGGAGGGACACATACATGCTGTGGACAGTTCCCGTGTGGTTAGAGTAGGGGAGGGCAATAGCACAAGAGAGATGAGTCTAGACAGGGTTGGGAGACAGCACCCAAGCCAGGCTAATGAGGTAGGATGGTCACTAAAGTGTTTCAGCAGGACCCAATTTTGTCAGTCTTGTAGCTTAACCTTGAGGAAATTATATACTCATAATGCATTAAAGACAGGATGATGTGATCTGTGCATACAGTGCAGAGCATGCATCACAATCTTCTTGCTTTGCTGTGTATTAAAAGCACAGGTTTCCGGGCACAACTAATGAAGATCTCTGCAGTAAAGCTTGGGAATCTGCTCTAGTTTAAGAGTGCTTGTTTTAGTTCTTGTAGTTTGGTTTGGTTTGGGTTGGTTGGTTATTTGAGAACATTGATTTTAAGCTCCTTGTTTCCCACAAGAGAAAATTGAGACTTTAAATGGCAAATGAGTTTCTAAAATGCCATACATACATCCAGTGGCAGATTCCCAACTGCCCTACACTAAAGGCCTTTCCCTCACCTGGTGGAAGGTGTGTTTTATTTTAAAACACCTCTAATCTGTGCTTTGTAGACATATCTAGAAGGACTGTCCTGCCCATACCCTCACTAGTAATAAACATTGTGGAACTTTCTGCTCATCCTTCTCCACAGCTGCCCTGCAACCCATCCTCCAGGCATTCAGCACAGACCAGCCAAGGTCAGTTGGGATCAGCCTTCTACAGGTCCTCCTGTTACCGTGTGGATAATATCAGTGTCTCCCAGCATGTGCTAGACCCAGGTGATGGGTCTCACAAGACCACAGGAGTAGAGAAAAATAGAATCAGCCCAATGGCATCTCATGTCATAGAGCACAGAAACCTCACTAAGGGTAAATTTTTCAAAACAATTACAGCTGCTCTCAAGCAGTCTTCCTTGGTTTGCACTGCCCTAGAACGCAGGCACTTGGAACTCCTTCCCACTGTTAGGCTGGGGGTCATGGAGCATAGAATCATTGCTTCTGATGCAGGTAAACTTGCTTTAAGTAAATTGAAAACCCAAATAGAGAATCAGGAGTCTAATATTAATGTGAAGCCCTTAGCACAGTACGATGACTATAATTAACAATAAATTATTGTGTGTTTCAAAATAGCTAGAACAGAGATTTTTGTAATATTTTCACCATGAAGAAATGATAAATGTTTGAGGTGATGGATATGCTAATTACCCTTATTTGATCATCCCATATTGTATACATATATTCAGTATGTATAATTATTAGGTGCCAATTTAAAGTAAAACAAATGATATACAACCTTTACATAGCACATACTCTATACCAGGCACTGCTCAAAATGTCTCGAATTTGACTCAATATAACAAAACTTTGAGGTATTTACTATTACTCTTACTTCATAAATAAAGAAATTAAGACCCAGAGAGATTAAGTCACTAGCTTGAAGACAGGCTAGTGGGTGGTAGGGCTGGAATACAAACGCAGGCAGTCTGATTCCAGAGTCCATACTCCTAACCACAATACTAAATTTTCTGTATGCTAAGGCCAGAGCTGAAAGACAGATAAAAAGATGAACTAGAGCCAGCATCAGGGAGGTTCACAGTCTAATGGGGGGACACAGTCACTAACACAAATGTTAACCTCTCAGTTATTGAAGTTATATAAGCCCACAGATGGGACAGAGAAGAATGTCTTCATCCCAGGCTGGGAAGCAGAGAAGCATCCTCTAAGAGGGTTGTCTGGGCTGTTCTTGAAGGAAAACCATCTGCCAGTAGTTACTCCCCAGAAGTGAGTCATGAGCGTTTCCTCTGCCTGGACAACTCTGGTTCTGAGGATTCCTTCCCTCTCCTAATTTAACCTGTATACTTCATATTCTAATTCCTGTTGAAAGACTCAGCCAGTGCCTGCTTCCTGGATTCTATATATTCAGGCACCATTGGAAGTTGCAGCTTAACAGTCTTCAAACTTCTATGACCACCATATGGAAAAGGTTCTTTGTACTAAATCTTCTAACACAAGACAATCTAATTATAGCCCAAACTAAAGTCAGAATAATTGTCCTCTCCTCTCTTCTTTAGGGTCTTTGTGGGGAAGGAGACACACAGGGGAACTAGCTTCCAGCTCCAAGAAGCTTTCAGTAAATGAGGGATGAGAGCAGAGAAGTGGGCAGTAGCCCCCAGACTTCTGCCTGCTTTATGAGGGGGACAAACCAGGAACAGAGGAGAGCATGGCTGATCTGAGACAAACTGAGTAGGAGCTTGTCTGGGCCAACTGTGCCAGCTACCCATCTGAACTCCTCTGAACAAAGGAAAAGGTGCAGATAGCTAGTTATCAGTGTGCAGGGACATCAATGCAGTGACATTATCATCCCATCTCTGATAGCACTGGCATGGATAGATGATGACTAGGACATAAAAGCAGCAATAGCCCCAGGAAAAGGCCGTAACCTAGAGAACCTGACTTCAGTCTGTCTTCTGAATTGACCTGCAGGAAGCCAAAGTTCTAGACACTAGGAAACTGAGGGTTGGCTGGGAAGAAAGGAAGGTCAGTGATTGAGATTCAAATTCTGGGCTCCTTGCTTCCTCTGGATCTCTGTTTCCTCAACTATAATATGAGGCTAGTCATCCATGGTGGGCTCAGCCCCAATCTCACAGAGCTGTTGAGAGAATTACATACGATAATCACTGTGAACGCTTTTTGCAAATGGATTCAAGATATAAATGTGAGGTTATGACAGCAATGCCAAGCTTGCTTTCTACTCACTGATCCCCATGTAGGAATCCAGTTTTTGTATGTATCCACCATTTTATTATTATGGATAGTTCTTCACTTTATGCAATTGTTTATACAATTTCTGTAAGGTAGATGGGACACATACCATTCCGTTCCAGGAAAGGAAAAGCAAGGATCCATGCCTAGTAGCATAGCACAGGTCTGTAATTTCAAGATAACAAGTTTAAGGTCTGTGTGGGCTATAGAATAAATTCAAGGACAGTCTGGGCAACTTAATGAGACCCTGTCTCAAAACTGAAAGCCAAAGGAGGGATAGGATATAGCTCAGTGGCAATCTGCTAGCATGTGTGAGCCTCTAGATTTGTCCCTCAGTGAGAGAGAGAGAGAGAGAGAGAGAGAGAGAGAGAGAACCCAGGGACATGACTCAACCCTAACCCAGGACTTCTTTTTCTACATGAAGCACTATAAAGGAGGAAAAATAGCACACATACATGTTGCTTTATTACTTTTCAATTTACAAAGCGTTTTCTCATTGATTTCCTCTGAATATCTCCCAAACCCTGAAAAGTACTAAGAACCTCCCCATTTTATAATGAGGCAACTGATTCTTCTAGAAGTGAGGGCAGAAAGCCTAGTGCCACACAGCCAAAAAGAGGCGCAGCCAGAGAACTCAACCCTCCAGATTCCATGTTTTGTTTCTGCTTCCCTCCAGAATTCCAGCTTAAACATCCTAGATAAAAATTCCAGGCTGGTGAGATAGTTCAACAGGTAAAGGTACTTCCTACCAACACTGGTTGACTGAGTTTGGTCCCCAGGGCCCACATGGTGAAAGGAGAGAACTCCTGCAAGTTGTCTTCTCACCCACATGCTGTGGCACAGTCATGCTCATGCATACCCACACACGCACAAATAAATAAATGTAATTTTTTTAAAAAAAAAACTCCTTCTAGTCAATGGCTGTAAAGGGGGAATGGATTTTAGCTTTTGGTTCTTTTCTTTGATTAACCTTGTCTAGTGTAAAGGAATTCTTTTGAGCTCAGAATATGCTATTCTGTAAATGGTATCTTCTCTTTCAAAAGAACTCTGGACTCCACATAGGCTTCAAAAGCACCTTGGTGAGACCTCAGTACACTGACTCACCATCCACAAGTCCAGAAATCTTTGAGAAAAGGAGTTCTGTTCCTTTGCCTGGACAACTGCCCTGTGATCCCAGTGTCTACATACAAAATGGACAGACGAATCTGTGAGGTGAGGGAAATACATAGTTAACTTCTGAGGGGCTTCTGTTGAACAGAGGAAATAGAGAATTGTGCAATGTCTAGAGTTGAAGACAGTGTCCTCAAATAGCACAGCTAAGTCCTACCAGACCCTGGTCTGCCTACATCCTTCATCAAGGCCCGAAGCACAGGCAATTTCAGAACCACGGATAGCTCCGTGGTGCTGTCCCTCTGGCCTGGAGCCTAAACAGGCCTTTCTACCACCAACCAGATGTTCCTGCTTTCTCAGCCAGCTTAAGGCTAAAACAACCTTTTCAACCAGGGGTTTATCAGAGTTTCTAAATTACATACTGGGAAGAAATTTAATTGGTTTAATTAAGAAAGTTTATTTCAGGGTAATTCAGTTTTGTTATGCTGTGAGACTTAATGTGTCCTCTGGTGGGAGCATCTGTTATAAATATTCATGGCCTCTCTCAAATACCCTCTCTTGGCCCTAATCTCCCTCCCCTACCCCATAGAGTTGGAAAATGTGTCTGAAGAATATTGAGGAACGTGAAGCCTTACTGATCAAGGACACTACGCCAGGACAAGGTCAACTGAACTTGGTGGTAAGCAGAGAAGGCTGGAGCTGGAAGAGACTTTATAGGGGACTGTGCTGCTCCTGCACTTTACAGATAGGTAAACTGAGGCTTTGAAGGGAAAGGCAGGTCATACAATCCATGACAGAGCTAGAAACCAAGCCACCTGAATTAGAGTTCATTGCTTTAGCCTCACAAATTCTAAATTAAACTGTTTTCAAGCTAATCCTAGAAGTCATCTGGTCACTTTTCTGATATATGGAGTAGGAAGGGCCAAAACAGAAGGTTGGCTTGGCCTAAGCTGCCTATGGACCACTCTAACTTTCCTTCAGCAGGATTCTCCAAGCACTAAGAATCAAGCAAGATGAAAAATGGCTTAGTATTACATTTACATACCTAATCTTAGTCATAGTGAGGCACTGGACTCCACAATGCCTTTTCCCAAAGAAGTTACTGCCCAGTCACATAAAGGAGACAAACTGAAAATAACTCCTCATGTACTACAAAACTACTCACAGTTTCTCCACAGCACCCCACTCTTTCATGTGTCTGTGCCTTCATACATGGACAGCCCTCCCAATGTGGCTGCCTGGCAACCCTCCTACTCCTTCTCCAATACCCAGAAAGCTTTTAGAAGACCTCTCCTAGCTTGCATGGCATGACTAGGTCCGTCTTGCCTCCATGCCCCATTGCACTCTCCCATCGTCTCTCATAACAGTCATCACACTGAACAGTCATTTTTGTAACTGTCTGTCTCCCTACCAGGGTAGGCTTCTTGGAATTGCCTGTGCCAAGAGCATTTTCTGGCAAAGACCAGAAGCTCAGCAAATAGTAGCTAAATGGATGAGTGTAAAGCTGATTTAATATGGAGTTTCAGCTCACTGGGTTATAACCTGGAACAGTTTTATTTTTCCAATAACTGCTACCAACTGTGCTCTGTTGAACCCTCCTTTCCTGCTGGGTAGCAGGCTGCCTAAACAAACGCAGTCTGAGGCCATAACTTTCAGTCACTTTCAGATATTAGAACAGTCTCATTTGGGTTCTCTGAGATTCAAAGTACTATTTACTTGTATTTTATTCTTATTCAAAGCTCTCCCAATCCTACCTGTTATTTCCTGTTCCCTGCTCGTGCCACTCTTAATCCAGTTTAAGTGTGCTGTTCTAGGTTAAAAAGGCAGAGCTCTCTCTCGCGCGCGCACACACGCACTCTCTCTCTCTCTCTCTCTCTCTCTCTCTCTCTCTCTCCTCTCTCCTCTCTCTCTCCTCTCTCTCTCAGTAGGATGGAGCTCAGCTCCAATTTTCACGTGCTGAGCTGAATAAGAATCTAGGTCTCTGCCGGGCGTGGTGGTGCACACCTCTAATCCCAGCACTTGAGAGGTGGAGGCAGGCAGATCTCTGAGAGTTCAAGGCCAGCCTGGTCTACATAGTGAGTTGCAAGACAGCTGGAGTGACAGGGAGACCCTGTCTCAAAAAGAACCCCCCCCCCCCAAAAAAAACAGGCTGTCATGAGTCATGCGCGCGCGCACACGCCCTCTCTCTCTCTCTCTCTCTCTCTCTCTCTCTCTCTCTCTCTCCTCTCTCCTCTCCTCTCTCTCTCCTCTCTCTCCCTCCCTCCTTTCCTCCCTTCCTCTCTCTTTCTCCTCTCTCCCTCCCTCCCTCCCTCCCTCCCTCTCTCTTTCCCTCTCTCTCTCCCTCATCTTCATTCTCCTCTTTCTCTGGTGCTCTGGAATTGGGGTACTGAGAAGAAGCAAGAGATAGAAGACCACTAGAGCAACAGCCCCTAGTGCAAAGTTGTACTCTCCTAATTGTGCCTCACTACTGACTTGGCTTGTTATTTATGCTCTCCTTACAGCTGCATGGAACCCCCTTCGGCTCTGCAGATGAAGATGTTCCCTAAGCAGCAACCTTTACCTTCACCCACCTTGAGAATTGCCTCATTGGCATGCCTGGCCACAGTCTCACAAACCCAATCCCCTGGTGCCCCCCACTGAACACTCCAGACCTGACTATGGTTCAGGGGGTTAAGCTCACCTCATTTTGCCCCATCCTTATCCCCTGCAACTCCAGAACTAGGCCAAGTAGTAAATGAAAAACAAAATACGTGCTAGACCAAGCTGCTTTGTCCTTGGGGTTCCCTCTCTACCCCCAAGAAAATAAATGGGAAATAACAGCTTTTCCCTGTCAATTCTCCTCTTCTGGGAGGAAGAGGTCAGAGTGGGGCTAGTTTTTTAAACTAGGAACCTCAGCCAGGTGTGGTGGCACATGCCTTTAATCCCAGGACTCAGGAGGCAGAGAGGCAGGCGGATCTCTGTGAGTTCAAGGCCAGCCTGGTCTACACTGATCTATATAGCGAGTCCCAGGTCAGCTGGGCTACAGGGAGACCCTGTCTCAAAAAAAAAAAAAAAAACTAGGAACCTCTCAGTCACCTCTTTGGGAAGTAGTAGATCACCCTGAAACCTGATAGGCCTCTTTAAAACACAGAGGCTTTAAGTCTTTTTACTTAAGCTGGAAACTTTAGGTGTCACATCCTGGAAAATTAGAGAAAGAAGAAATAGGGCCAGCAAGAGGGCTCAGCAGGTAAAGGAGCTTGCTGCCAAGCCTGATGACCTGAGTTTGATACCCAGAATCCACATGATGGAAGGAGAGAACCCAGCAAGTTGTTCTCTGATCTCCACACTCACTCTGAGGCACATTGTGCACAATAAATAATGAGTAAATGTAATTTTTAACTTTAATAAGAAGGAAAAGAATCCTCTCACACTTACCCAGTCCTTCCTGCTATGTCCTAGAATGAAGCCAGCATTCAAATGGCTCAGAAAAGAGCCATTCCTGGGACATAAATGGCAGCTGCTTTCTTCAAAGAACAATTGAAGATGAACCCAAGAGACTAGACAGAATTAGAGTTCATGAAAGAAAAAAGCAGTCTTGGCACAAAGAAGAGGAAAATAAATGGTTATGACATTTTAAAATGGCTATCACAGTGCTTGCAACACATAGTAGCCACTCAATAAACAAAATGAAACTGGTCTTCCTTGTTGGGAAGAAAAGAAACGTGTGCAGCCAGACAGGCTAAGACCAGATCACCATGCTTCCATTCATTGTGCATCTTCTGCACAACCTCTTCTGGCCTTTATTTCCTCATCTGAAAAAAAGATAATAAAACCATTCCGAAGATTGTTTGGAGGATTCATAAAGTGCATGGCCCATTGGAGCTGACAAAATACCAAGAATCTATGAAACAGGTTTCTTTCCCTCTTGGGCACAGAGCTTGACTCCACTTCCCAGCTCCCATGAAGAACCACGAGTCTGAATTCTGGTCAGTGGAGAATAGGCAGGACTACAGTGTGCCCCCTTCCAGCGTCGGCCCTTAAACCTCTCTTATAACTGCCCTGGCCTTTCCTCATCCCTGCCAAGTGAGCCTGAAAATAAAAGATAAAGAAAAGAGCTCCTCCCAAGAACCACCTGGCTATAGTGGGTGAGGAACAAGCTTTGCCATTCATTCCACTGCGATTGGAAGGATGTATGTTCTGGCAGCAAGCATCAATTACCTCAACTAATACCCACAAAGAAAAGGCCTGATGAATGTGGGCCGTTATTATTAGTTATATTTTTATATCGCATTTTAGTTCACAAGGACTTTTTTGTTCTTTGTATACATGATCCTCATAGTACCCTTATGAATGAAGTATGGAAAACAGAGATTACTACTCCATTCTGTAAATGAAGTATCTGAGATCAAACACACTAGTGAATGGAGGTAACTACTAATTGCACACAAAAAGGAATTCACACAACCAACATCAAAACCATTCTACTTGATTCAAGCTCCTCTTACCCTGCCAGAACCCAAACACTTGATCTGATGAAGCACAAAACCAATAGCCAGAGAGTGGACACCTGGGAACTGAGATATCTTCAGATCACTGAAAGGACAATAAAGACTTAGGCATTCCTGAAAAGGATTGTGAGTGATCAGGTAGACTGGGTACCAAATACCAAGGTCAGATGAGGTAGCATCAGAAGACCACAGTCCACCATGGAAAGAATGAGCAGGTAGATTCTGATTCCAGCTGTCACCATCTTGTTGACTGATGTTGGGAAAGTCACTGAGCCTCATTTGATTTGTTGCCAGTCAACATCTACAGGGTAACCTCAGAATCAAGAGGTCAACCTTGTCCCAGAGACCTGAAGCCCTCACGCACCCCACCTCCAGGGGACTCCAGAATTCAGAGAGAGAGAGAGGGAGAGAAGCTGAGAGTGGGTCAGCAACATCCCACTGCAACCCACGCAGCTCCTCATGCTCCAAACCCCAGTCAAAAGGCATCTGTTACTAAAACGAGTGGCCTGCCATTCCAGCAGGGAGCAAGAGCTGGGAACAAATGGTGTTTTGTTTAAACAATTGTTTCCAGTAGTGACTCCCTTTCCAGGATGGCTTTTTTTTATTATGCTTCTTCACTAATTAAGTTGAGACACATAAATATTTCCAATGTACAGATAACAAATGCCTCCGTCTGAGGAAATCAGCTGCCCTCAAATTGCCAACCCTGGTGAATCACCACCTGCCAGAGATGGAGGGACCTGGGAACCAGTGATTAAGATGTGGGCTCACAAAGGGGTAGGGACTTGCAAAAGGATGCACAAATCAGGGGCTATGCCAAGGTGGGAATGCAAGTTACCTCCGGCCTGTTATTATTTTAGAACCAGAGTCAGACTTGAATCATGACTTTGTTTACTAGTTCTATGTGTCTCTGTCTCTGACCCACTTGCTTTTTTGAGACAGGATCTTGCTGTGTACCCAGGCTGACTTCAAACTCTCACAGTCCTCCTGCCTCAGCCTCCCCAGCACTAAGACTAAATGTGTGCGTCACCTTGCACTTCTTTAAGCTTCAAAATTGTTTTCATCTACAAAGTGGATAAATAATTTTGGTCATCTCAGGGTGATGAAATGAAAAACATTTAAGCAAATTTTTGTTCTTAACACTTAAAAATAAATTTTAAAAGTGGGACAGAAAGATGATTTAGGGAGTAAAAGCACTTGCTGCCAAGCGCAATGATCTGAGTTTAATCCCTAGGACCACATGATGTAAGGAGAAAAACTAACTCCTGAAAACTGTCCTCTGACCTCCACACCTGGCATGTGCCGTGCCCCCCATAAGTTAATTAATTAATTAATAGTAATAAAACTTTTAGTAAGTTTCTTAAAGGTCTTGGAACATAACTCTGCAATGGTAGAGTTCTTAGCTAGAAGATGTGAAGCTTTGGATTCTATTCTTAGCACCACAAAGCACAAGGCTGGGTATGGTGGTGCACACTTGAGATCCCAGCACTTGAGAGGTAAAGGCAAGAAGATCTCAAATTTAAGACCAACCTGGGTAACAGAACAGGATTCTGTCTCTAAATAAATGAACCAACCAATCAAATAAATATATAATTCTTAAGAAATTGGCCCAGAAGAAAGGGTAACACTATAGCTTAGAGTATAACTCCAGAGATAGATTGCCAATTTGAGCTCCCTCTGTAATTTAGTAGATATACAGACTTGTGCTCATTAACCTCCTGGAGCCTAGGTTTCATTTCCTAGATGATGATGGTAGCAGTTTTGTTGGTGGTATTAAAGTACGCATGTCTTATATGATGGTAGGTACACAATCAATACTGTAAAAATGCTAGAAATTATTATTTCCTATTTCACCGTACTCCTGTTAGTCTCCACATCAATCTCCCATCATTTCCTGGAAGGTGGGAAGGCACAAAATACCTTCTTCACTGGAAAAGTAAGGTGACTCAGAGAGAACTGGATCCCTGCCTGGGTCACAGAGTGAGGAGGTGGCAGAGCTAGACTTAAGTTCAGGGTTCCAGCTATGAGTCCTGAGCAATTCTTACCTGGCCTCTAAAAAGAGCTCTCCTAGGTCACAGGCCGAACAAGAAGAGATAGGCCCCCATCTTTTTGTCCTTTCCTCATCCTAGTTCTATGCCAGATACCCACTGGCTGAAAGTAGACCTTTGGGGCACATAAGCCAAGGAGATGATGAGAACAGATCATGCTGCATGACTGACTCTGCAAGTGGGCTCCTAAAATGGTCAGGGGAAGAGAGGGCGATAACTTTAACTGGATTGATTTCACCTGTAGGACCATTAACTTAATGGCTCCCACTTGGTTAGGAGGCCAGCCAAGCCTGCTGCCTCTGCTACACAGAAGTGTTAGAGAGAAGAGGGTAAGGAAGAGGCCAGACTGGATTGGAGCTAGGATGGACAGGAACAATGCCAAGAGTGCAGAGTGGATGGAGACCATCCCCTCAGGCACCTCACTGGCCTTTCCCTAGTCCTGATCCTGAAGAGAGAGTACAAAGACCCTTGCCTGGGGATCAGGACCCCTGTGTACAAGTCCTGTTTCTTCTACTTGCCAGACAATTAGTTTAGGCAACTAGCTTTCTCGGTGCTCAGAAATGGAGGTAGGGGACTCAGCACTGAAGGACGATACGAGCACTAAAGAAGAGATGATGAGCTCATACTAAAGGTGGCGGCCTTTAGTGACGATCTGTGGACATGGAGACATGGACTCCGCAACTCCCACCAGCAAGGCAGGCTGAACTCACCACTCCACTCCCTCCCCACATTCCACCTGACACAGCCAGTATAGTTACATTTAGCCTATATACCCCACATCTCACAGCTGCCTGCTCTGCCCTCCTTTCTTCCTTCCCAGGACACTAAACTCCCCTTATCATCCATGACTATCCCAGTCCTCAACTTCTCCTCTTACCACCAAGCTCATCCCTGTAGACCCTCTCTAGTTCCACAGAACACAAAGCCTTCCCTTGTCCTTGAACTACAGTGTGCGTGTTGGCCCCAGCAAGAAACTTGTTAGGAGATTAATTCTATCCACCAAAGTTTATATGTTAAAGCTTCATTACCTTTTCTCTATGAGTGAACACTCCTGGTATCTTCCACTTTATACAGAGACATCAGTTCTATTAGAGTTAAAATGGCTTCATGAAACCCTAGCAAGACCTTTCAGTGAGAGGACACAACAAGAAAGTGACCATCTGCTGGCCAGGAGGGGCAGCCTCACCAGGACCTCACCACCAGCAGTCTTGACAGCACCTTGGTCTTGGACAGAAGCCTCCAGAATGGTGAGGAAATAAATTTGTCAGTGAAGCTGAGTCTGTGGAGTTCTGTTATGACAGCACAGGCTGACTAAAACAAAGGGCCCATGTCACAACCCATTTGTGATCTTAGGTGGGTGCTTCCTTTCTTTAAGACTATTCTTCAAGCTGAGAAGAGGAGTTGGCCCTGATGAGAGTTCACAGAGAAGGTGATGCTTGAGTTGAGCAGGTGCTGACAGGATGGGTGATTTCCAGTAGAGCTAGGGCATCCAGCAAAGTCCAGGGGTCTTGAAATAGCCAGAACTGCACTGCTGGGTGACGCTTGGTCTGGAAAAGTAATATGTGATGAGCCTCTCAGTCAGACTGACTCTCAGGCAGAGCCAGGGCAGGGACAGGGAGCCCTGCTAAGCCACACAAAGGGGTGTGTCCTTTCTGAGGAAGGCAGAAGGGAGCCATTGAAGGAAGAGCTGTAAATAGAGCGTAATATGTGCTGTGCTATAGATGGCCACTCTAGCTGCTATGTGGACTCTAAATAGAAGAGGCAGGGCTGGAGAGATGGCTCAGCGGTTAAGAGCACTGACTGCTCTTGCAGAGGATCCGGGTTCGATTCCCAGCACCCACATGATGGCTGTGAACCATCCTTAACTCCAGTTCCAGGGGAATCCAAAGCCCTCTTCTGACCTCCACAGCATTGCACATAGGGTAGTGTTTACTGTTCTCCATTTAGCTCCAACAAAACGCTAGACACATGATAGCAATCAGTAAATGTTAGCTCAATAAATAAATGAAGAAACAAAATGGTAAAGTTTTCATCTTGGCCACACCATGGGTCTAAAATGGGAATCTTGGCTCCTCCTTCACTATGAAGCTAGCATCCGTCCCTAAATGACCTTTGTGACCCTCCCAACCAGTTGCCTCCTGCAGGACCAGACCTAAAGTACAGATTCTCCTGTTTGCACACCATGTACAATGGCAGTCATTTCATCCCTGCAGTGACCTTCTGGATACAGAGGATCGGCCCCAGTGTGGAGATGAAGAAACGGGCTCAGAAAAGGTCCAGCAGCTTAGCCTAGGCTCCTGCCCCACAGCTTTTGCTTCTTTGAACACTGAACTCTTCACCTTCAATTAGGAACAAGAAGAAATTCCTCGAAGTCCTCTGCTGCTGTTTGGTTGGAATATATTTCCATAAAAAGGTACGTTGTCATTTTTCTCCTTTTTCCTTCATATTTCAATGGCTTGGGCCATAGCTTTTAACTTAATCTGCTGGAAAATATAGCCTGACTGTATAGCCTGTCACTCTGATCTGAGGTACAACTCCTAGTCATGAATTATTTCCACTTCTCATTGAGAATAATCATTCATCTCATCTCATCACTTAGTTACTGTTCCCTGAAACGTAATTAGAATAAGATTAGAAATTCAAACTGCCAGAATTTCCCATGTCCTTGTTGTCACACAGGGAAACTGAGGCGAGAGAATGGAAGGGGTCAGCCCAGAGTCACATACCCATGCAATGACAGAGCCAGGATTTGAACCCTTCTCCCAGCTCTGTATTCTGTTCTCCCACAGCCCTTGCATACTGGAGATAGCTCAGAAGGCAATGCCTGTCACAGTTGTACATTAGTTCCCTGCTGCGTTTTGGAAGAGAATCTGGTGGTATGATTCCTGAGCTTCTGCCTATCCCTGGGCTCTCCCTCCATTCATTTTCTTCTAAAAGAGAAAGAACTATGTTGCCAAACCGTGGGCTAACATGTGATATAAAAAGCCTGGAAACAAGAATGATTAACTGGAAAAGGATCTGGGACCATTGAAAAAGGCAGGAGTCAACGGTCAAAGGACACAGATTGAATGTCGACTCTTGCCATGTGCCACACTAGACAAGATGCATTTGCTTCTTCACTTAACTCTCATGGCAACCCTATAAGGCAGAAATTCTTTAATATATCCATTTTATATACAGTAGTCTCTTCTTCATGAAATAACTACCATCATCACGACTTCAGCTGAGCCTGATCGTTAAACATAGTCACAATTGGGCTTGTGGACGGTTGTGCTCATTCATTAAAGGAGTGCCAAGCAGGGTCATTGGACCCTCACCTGAGTATCCAGCCACTCTTCCCAGCCAACTAGTCCAGCCTTGGAAGACAAAAGAAAAATGAGGAAGAACCCAATAGAGGGATGCTTTTGGAAGCCCTTGTCAAGAAACTCCAATGGACTCTCATATGAACATTTGAAAATTGCCCAGTTCTGACTTTTTTCTAGTTCCCTGTCTAGAACTTGTAATGCTAATAACTCTTGCCTTTACTTCTCCTTCACATCTCCTATTCATGATTCAAGGACTTTCTTTTCCCCTTAGAGATGAGAGTTAGGCAATTTGGGAGTCTTTTAGATAGACCCATTGAAGGGGTACTCCAATTGCCTCACCCTGCGTCCCTATTCAGCATGGAAGAAGCCAGAGTGGTCTGCATCCCTATTCCCTATTGGCAATTTGGGCAACCCCTTCACAGGATGGCGTGATAAGAACAGGAGGTAGGAATTGGCTAGTCAGTTACAGTAAAAAAAAAAAAAAAATCCATTTTATAGATGAGAAAATCAAGGTTCCAGAAGGTCAAAGTAACTTGCTAATGAGTTAAAGGTTACACTCTGACCCACATCTAGTATTCTATACTGAGTCTCCCTAGCACACAGATTACCTACCCTTGGGCAGGTCTTTTCCCCCTGTGGTCCTCAGTATCCCCATCAGGAAAATAAAACAAGTGTAACTCCAGCATGAACAGATCAAAGGAAAATGAAACAAGCACAACCAGAAGCAGCAAAGGGGACACTAAGGCCCTCTGCCAGCTGGGCCTGGAAACAGAAGATCCAGTCAGAGCATCAGGGGAGGGGTTTGCATAGCTTCATGACCCTCGCTCAGACATAGGCTCTATATGACTATAGCTCTCATAGATTGTTCTTGAGTTCCTTGGAAAGGCCTCTGAGAGGCCCCCTTCACCCTGCACCTGGCATCCAGACCTTTAAGGTACTTGGTGCCAGCCCAGCAGCAGACTCATGCCTTCCCTTCCTGCCAGGGAAGTCAGGAAAGGGGAGAGAAGGGTTAGGGGTGCCTGGTCTTTCCCGGAAGCCTGAGCACAGGGCCAAGATGGCTAGTGTAGCCATGCTGGTTAGTTCGGTTTCACAGACATGCAAGGTATCTGCCCTGTATGAAGCCCTGTGCAGAGACAGAGAAACGCAAAGCAACAGAGAGCTGCCTAGTTGAGCATCCATTTCCTCATCTGTAAAATGGGATGGGATCCTCATCTAATCCACCCCAACCCTCTAAGGTATGGATGATTATTAACCTCATTAAAGTTCTACTAGGTTCCTAAGAAGTACTCAGTCAACTGGAACTATTATCAAATGGCAGAAAAGCAAGTCCTTGACTTCAAAGAACATTCAGCTTAGGAGGGAGGAAAGTGGACCCAAGCAATAATGTTACCTAGCCTTCACAGAATCTACAAGTCCTAGCACCCAAGGAAATGGAGACCCTTAAAAAGGAGAAGCAAGGGGCTGGAGAGATTCCTCGGTGGTTAAGAGCACTGACTGCTCTTGCAGAGGACCCGGGTTTGATTCCCAGCACCTACATGGCGGCTACGAACCATCCTTAACTCCAGTTCCAGGGGAATCCCAAGCTCTCTTCTGATCTCTGCAGCATTGCACCACACCGGGTGCACGCACATACGTGCAGGCAATATACTCATACACATAAAATAAAAATAATAAATAAAATAAAATAAAAATAAAAAAGGAGAAGTAAGCTGCTTCAGGACACCCAGTGAGGACCCCAGTGCCTCCTCTCTGCGCACTCTGCTACAGAGCACAAGTCAAGAAGCTCCAGCATCGTTACCCAAGCCCATCTCCATCACTCATCACTAGCTCTTTTGGAAGCCTGAAGTTAGGATCCGGAAGAAAACAAACCAGGAGGAAGATTCCACTAGTTCTCAGAATTCCTAGGTACAATGGGTGGCCATGCCAAAGAGTGCCCAGGAAACCTCAGGGAACCACTTGGAAGGGTCAGGCCTCTTCCTAGCAAAGCCTCTGAGAGACTTGCAAATCCTGGAAGGAGACTGAGGCTGTTACCCAGGTGACAAAGGATACCATCTGACCTGGTTATTGCAAAGATATCCAGGAGGGCATAGTCTGTCAGCAAGTATCTGCAGAAACAGTCCCTCTAGGAGATTTAGGGAAACTTCAGGAATCCATGTCCTTCTCCCCCTGCCCCCAGAACATGGAAGAAAGGGGGGAAACTCTATTCTTTTTATATTCTTATTTATGTGTGTGACACTTGGAATTGAACCTAGTATGAGCACTAGTCTTCTATAACAACCTTGTGATTCAGGAGTTTCATCGATCTTGATTTTCTGATGAGGAAACAGGACTCAGGGAGGAGCAATTTGCTCCAAGTCACACAGATCATGAAGCTGAGCCCCTCCAGTTCCTTTCCTCCAAGTGATGTCACTTGCCAACTGCCTCCCCACTTGTCTAGTGTGAAAGAGGGGAGGAAGGAAGAAGTGAACCTCCACTGGGCTTTCCCATGAACTGTCTACAGGAGATAAGCCTTTATAAAGTACTCATCCCTAGGTCCTGCCCCCAACGATTCTGATGGCTAGGCCAGGGACCTAAAGTCTGTATTTTTAAATAAATACAAAAAATGACTCCAATTTTCACTGGTGGGTAAAAGTTTTCCTTGATCCCTGAGGAAGAAAGAGAGCATTGTAGAAAAATCACCCCATAGTATAAGTTGAGAGTGACTTCTTATATTCCAGGTAAGGGCTTCTTCCAAGCTTATCAGAATTAAGATTTATTTATTCACCCATAAAGAAAACTGAAGCTATGAAATTTTCAGGAAAATGGATGGAACTGGAAAATAATATATTAAGTAAGCTAACACAGGGTCAGAAAGACAAATATCATATGTTTTCTCATATGTGATCCTAGCTTCTAATTGTTATATATGTGCATCTAAATGGGAGTAAACATGGATAAAAGCCAGCAAACTAGAATGGTGCCCATGAGAAGTGGGGGAAAGCCTTAAATGATGGTGATGTGCGAAACACAGGAGATATTACAATGGAAGGGGGCTCTCGAGGGTGAGCGGGTACCACGAGAAAAGTAGGAAACAGAAAATGGAGGAAGGAGAGAGAGGATCAGCCAAGACAAAGCATGCATGAAAATGCCATAAAGAAGCCTGTTATTTTGTAGCTAATTTAAAATAAATATATGATTAAATAAAATTAAAAGTTATTTAGTCTCTGGGCTTACTAATTCTAAGAGACCTAACTAGTCATCTGATGTCCCTACACCTTGAAGCTAAAGCAGACCAATTAATGTCAAGAACTTTCTGGACATATCATTCCCCTAATGAAAACCCTTTAGTGGCTCCCCACAATCCTCAGAGTCAAGGTCAAACTCATTGGCTTAGAACTTGAGTCCTCATCATTGGAGCCTGCCATTCTGTACAGGTGCACCTGGGCAGAAACAGCTAGCTAGTCACCAAGTCCCTTTTACTTTCCCTCCGGGAGAACATCTGGACTGTATTCCCCAGATACCCTTACAGATATCCATGTGTTAAGGTTTAGCCAGTGAAATATAGAAGGAAACTACATGTGTTATTTTTACTCTGCCCATAAAAAGCGTGATGCTATAGGCTCTTACTGCTCAGGCAACCCTATGGATAGTTGGGGAGCCTCTAGGCTAGCAAGTAATGGTGAATGCAGGGCACCCCCTCCCTGCTACCATTCATCAAGCTTTATGTGAACAAGAAATTAACACTTATTAAGATAAGCCCTTGACATTTCAGGGTTGTATCTGTTACAGCAGCTGATATTAAGTAGAACCAAGACCTGAGTTACCTAGACTCAGTTGGAGAACTGAAAAGTGCTTTACGATGTGTCTCTTCCCCTGCTACATACCCTCCATTCCCATTCATCCTGTAAGTCTAGTTAGGTCTCTCCTCCTGGAGAGCCTCTTGCTCCCCACATCCCACACTTCAGACTAAGTGAACCCCTACCCTCTTTGCACAGTGATAATTAGTATTTATTGAGTGCTGATGAGGTACCAGACTCTACACTAAGGCTTCACAATCATCATCTCTTCTCCCCATTTTAGAGACAGAGCAGCGGCAAGCATTAAGTCACTTGCCCAAGGCCATGTAGGTAGTAAGTGGCAAAATTAGGACTCCAACTCAAGAATACTGGTTTCAGAGCCCCCCTACTCCCCACCCCCACTCTTAATGTGACATGACCTGCCTCCACATACCCTCATTACCATTCTCATACCCTGCAAGACATTCTCCCGTGGTGGGACTTTTAAATGCAAATTAAATATAATGTGATCCTTTAATTAAAGAGCACAATTTATAGCAGGCAGAGCACAGTGAGTTACAGCATGACAGAGGAACTAGCAGAGGAAATGGGCCTGGGGCGGATGTCCTGATGTCTTCAGGATGCTTCTTGGAGGGACCAGTGTTTCCTTATCCTGGCAGTGCATAATCAAGGTGATTGGTAAGTGAAGTCTTAGTTGATGACAGTGCTAGGGAGCCAGGGAAAGGCTATTCTTCTTGAACAATGCTGGATTTGTTCTGAAATGTTCAGATTTTACAGCCGTAGCTTTAAAAGCACCTTTCTTGTTGATATCCCTTTGTTATGGTAAGTCCGAACCTCTCCAGGGTAGTCTTTTTTCCCCATTGAAGCAATTCTCATATGATTCCATTGTTTATAACACAAGATTCTGTAGGACTGCAACCTCCACATCTTAATAAAACATATACTCAACTAGTGTTCTTCCAGGATGTCTCTCTCCAAGTTGAGCTTCTTGAGGGTGAAACCAGATCTGATCCATTGTTAGGATCAACTCCAGCAGTCCAAAGAGACCTGGGTTCAAACTCCAACTTCGCTACTCCCTAATTCAATGGTCTTGGGAAAGCCATGCAGTGTTTCTAAACCTGTTTCTTCTTTTATAAAATGAAAATAATAAATCCTAGTTTTAAAAGCTTTTCTGGTGTCTAAATGAGATAGCATCAAGAGTCTGGCACAGTACTTGATATACAGTCATTAAACAGGTGAGAGTTGTTATTTGACTCTTCCTTCTACAAGTCCTGAGGAAGAGCCAAATATGGTCCTGATAACACTTTACAGAGTAGGAAACTGAGCTCAGTCCCTGAATCCCACGGGAAAAAAAAAAAAAAGGTCATGCTGGCTTTTTATTTTGGTCTGGTTTGGTTTTTTATTTTTCTACTTTGAAGACTTGGGAGGTTTTCTTTGGTTTTGTGTTTCACAGTGCTGTGAATTGAATCCAGGGCCTTGTGCATTGTAAGCAAGCACTCCACCATGAAATTCACCCCGTCAGTCATATTGATTTTTAACAGAGGACTGGTCCAAAACTCATGAGAAATGGGCTGGACCATGAAGAGGACTCCTTTGGCCCAGCCCATGTCCAACTCAAAGCTCTAAATGTTAACAATGCAACCCCTGTGCACAGGAGGCCGAAGAGAGGGAACGAGGCTAATGGATGCCTTGAGCAGTATGGCTGCCCTAGAGGAGAAAGAAAGCATCCATAGTCTGAGGAGGGAGGGATCAAGAACTGGATCCCAGACCACAGCAGGCCAAATGAGAAAGATACAACCCACAGTCTGGTCTGTCACCTTTGAAATCTCTAGAAAGCCCTAGGCTCAGAAAGATTCCTTTGGATCAGCTCTCTTCTGAAGGGCAGAGGAATTCCCAAGCATCCTCTGGCCTCTAATAGAAGAGGTCCTCTGCAGCTGGCATGGATGCAGCAATTCCCCAAGTCCTAGGCCTTCCCACTTCCTCTACTGATGTCCCCAGGACTCTGCTCCAGCCAGGCCAGCCCTCTGATAATCAGGGCAGGCAGTGAGAACTGGATTCAAGAACTTCCTTCACTTCTGAGCCTGGAGAGCCAGCCATGATCCCCAGGGTGGAGTTCAGGACATAGATCCCTCCTCTCTATGGGCCAAGCCAAGCTGGATCTCTACTAGACTCATCCATAGTCTCATTGCTAAGTTCCACTGCCTCCAGAAAGCCCTGCCTGCCCAAGTTACTTCCCTCTTCTAGGCCGCCCCCATGTTGATCCCTCATTTGACCAGGTTGATCATAGGCCCATCTATCAGAGAACACTTTATATTGTTCTATCTTTATATAAGGTCCTGATTCTCCAGCTCTGTAGAAAGCCCTTTGACCAAACCTGGATGAACCCAGCATATGGATCAGAAACACTGACAACAAGCAGTTTTTTTAGTATCTAGTATATTCCACATCCCAGTGATTATAAGGAATATGGAAATGAGTCCTCTGATCCCAGGAGTTTCCTTTCCCAGGAGGGAAAGATGAAGGCGGGCTTGGAAGAGGCAGTATTTGAGTGATGCTCCTGGCGATGACTGGAGTCTGACAGGTAGATGTGACACAAAGAGGGCATCCAAAACAGAAGGACATTTTGTGCAACAACTTGGGAGAAGAACATTTTAGGGTCTATTTGGAAACAGCAAGTTTCTCCATGTGTCTGGAATGAATCAGGATATAGAGGGAGCATGAGTGAATTAGAAGTTGTTTAGAAGGAGCAGGCACAACAGGATCAACATGCCGTCAAAGGAAACAAATCTGGATGTGTGGGAAGGGCAAGTGAAACTGATAGGACCCAAGAAAATACTGCTTCACATTCACTGTACAGGAAAAAATGCACTGTCCAATAATATGAAGTTTGGGGTGAATATGGATCAATGGGCAGTCTCAGCCATTGGTGATGGGAGACTTCATTTGTACCACCATTTTGAAAAACAATATGGCTTTATCTTCTACAACTAAACATTTTCTCAGGCCCTCATCCAGTGAGCCAGCATCCTCATTCTCAGACCATCATTCTCTAAAGCATCAGTTCTCAAATTGGTCCAGGAACCAAAGATCAAACTATTTCCACGATGTACTTGAAGACATTATGCCGCTTTTCCACAGCTGTACTATGCTGACGTATGATTTTGCCACAGATTGGACATGGAAGCAGAATTCAGCTGTCCTTATTCAGCCAGACATGAGAGCAATTTGCATAAATTTAAACAACACTGCTCTTCATGTAGTCACTGGCTTACGTGATTCATGTTAGCATATAATAAATGAAGTACAATACAATTTAATAAATTATCTAGTTTTTTATATCTCTCTCAGCTTCAATTGCTAATACAGTAAATATCTATAAATAAAACACATGAAACAAAAGTTCTTTGGGATCTGAAAACTAAAATATTCAATAACCACAGCCCTACGCAAACTCATGCATCTGCCCAATGGGAGTATGAAGAGGAGGCCTGTAAGATCACTATCTTAAGATATTTATAACAGCAAAATCTAGAGACAACTCAAATGTCCACAAGCAGAAGAATGGAGAAAATAAATCATGATACATTCACACATGGTAATATTGCACACCAATAAAAATAAATTAACTATAGCTGAAAAATAGGATAATCTTAGAGACAGACTCTGAAAAAAAGCAAAGCCAGACATAGAGAACAATATATACCTCGACCTCATCTTTATAAAGCTCAAAAACAAACTAAATTTTAAAAATTTACTCCAATCAGAATGACAGTCATTAGGAAAACAAGTAATAACAAATGCTGGTAAAGACATGAACAAAAGGCAGCCCTTATATACTGCTGGTGGCAATGCAAACTAGTCCAGGCACTGTATAAATCAGCATAGAACTTACTCAAAAGTACTAACAATAGAACTACCATGTGATCCAGCTACAACAGCCCTGGATATTTACCTAAAGAACTCTAAGTCAACATTATAGATACTTCCACATTGATGTTTATTGCAGCACTGTGCACAATAGCTAAGTTATGGAACCAACCTAGGGATCCAAATATAGAGAAATGGATAAAGAAAATGGAATATATATACATATATATAATGTAATTTTTTCAGTCATAAAGAACAAAGTTATGTCATTTGCAGGAAAATAAATGCAACTGGAGATAATCATATTAAACAAATTAAGCCAATCTCAGAAAGACAAACATGTTTTCCCTCATGTGTGGCTCCTACGTTATGAGTGTGTGTGTGTGTGTGTGTGTGTGTGTGTGTGTGTGTGTGTGTAAAATCATGTATGTATACATGACATGAAAATAGAAACATACTGTCTGGGGAAACAAAGGATACTAACAGAAGGGGAAGGAGGGGCAAGAGTATGGTGAGGAATATGCTAAACATAGAATTCTACTTGTAAGAAAATGTCCTTATATGCCTGTCTGAAAAAGTCATACAGAAACTTACTAGTTAGAAGGGGGGTGTATGAGTTTAATTGGAACTACTCTACACAGGTATCATGCTCATCCCAGAAGCACGTCAAAGAAAAATGCCAGTGCCAGGTATGGGATTCTTCCCCTCAAGATTTTGGTCAGAGGTGTCCCAGAGACCCCCCAGAAACAATACAGGCTATTGCCATTGATCTTGGTTGCCCACCAGAACTTGATGGTGAGAAGCAATGGCTAATGACACCACACACCTTGGCTATGGGACATGGAGAAATCAAGTGAGTACCTGACCAGGAGGCTCCCTCCCTACTTGCCAGCTCCTCTAGCACTGGAAGGTACCACAGAGGCTGCTGGGGGGAAAGTCATCAAACTGTGAACCCTGTGAAATGCAGTAATGATCAGCGCATGGCAAGATATACCCATGGATGTAACAGTGGCAGGAATGTGATGGGGCTAGCTAACTGCTTTGTGTTTGCATTTAAGGCCTGATCCACAGAAGGAAACACATGCTTGGCACTGCAAAACTGACCCAGAGCCAAGGTTGATGAATTCACAGGCCCCAAGGATGAACCTACTCCTGTTGTTTTGCTGAGTGGATATAGTATCAAACTGTCCTCCAAATTTGTGTCTCTCTGACAGTAGAACAGTGCAGCTCTCAGACTTCATCAGAGAAGTTTCTTCATGCAGTAGATCGTGGTTAACACAGAAAGTCACAATTGGTCAAGGTGCAGAGGATAAGTAACTGGAATGCTCAGCCACGAATGAGATGTCTATACCCCTCCACAAAGCTCAAGGACCACCATGGAAGAGGGAGTGGGAAGAGGTCAGGGAGGACTGGAGCAAAACAGAATCTTCTGTACATGACAGGACTGTTACACTCATGAACTCAGCAGCTGAACCTGCCTGCACAAGACCTGCACAAGAACAAACACGGGGCAGGATGAGGTTCATGAGCCCCATCCCTTACTGAGAAGCTATGGACAGTTGATGGCTTTGGGGAAAGGCAGAGTCAGTTTTCTTTCGGTTGACCACACTCCAGTGAATCGTCCCACACTCAGAAGTATATGGGCAGCACAAATTGGTTATTTAATTAAATTTTTTTAAAAAAATCCTTATATGTAGCATCACTATGTGCAATGAATGTATACAATAAAAACAAACTCTATTTTTTTAAGAACTTGTGTAAACGTGGTAAAGCTTTTATTAAGAGAATAGTAAAAATACAATCCACCCTTCTGGCAAAGGCTAAAGATTATGTTAAAGGAGAACACATGTAAGGATGAACTGTTACAGATAATGCACCAGTTCTCAAGCTGGGTGGTGGCTACTGGGTAGCCTGCTTATTTTTATGCTTCCTAATTACATATTGTATATGCATGCTTGTGAAAAGATGGTGTGTCCCCTAGCACACAACCCAGACTATAGTCTCTAAATATCATTTGCACTATAAAAGGTGCAAAAAATGTATAATATGTGTAAATACAAATATATACAAATATATAAAATGAAATACTTTGTGTGCCGGATAGCTTTAGTGTCAACTTGGCACACCTGGGTAAAGGGAGCCTCAATTGGGGAATTGTCTCCATTGGATCGGCCTGTGGCCATGTCGGTGGGGCATCTTCTTGATGAGTGATGTTGGAGGACCCAGCTCACTGTGGGTGGTGCCATCCCTGGGCAGGTGGGCCTATGTTGCATAAGAAAGCAGGCTGAGCAGGGGCCAGGGGAGCAGGCCAGTAAGCAGCCTTCCTCCATGGTCTGTGCTCCAGATCCTGCCTCCAGGTTCCTGCCCTGAGTTCCTACCCTGATGAACTGTGACTCAGGAGATGTAAGCTGAATAAACCCTTTCCTTCCCAAGTTGGTATTGGTCAGGGTAATTTGTCACAGCAATGGAGAAACAAAGTAGGACACTTTGTCATTCTACAAAGCAGGGAGGCTAGTAGTGACTACCAGGGTCAGGATGTAAAGGACCACTAACCAAGTTGAGGACAGCATTAGCCAAAACTGGGATAATCTGAGCATTGATACAGATAAAACAATGTGATGTGAAACACGAACTTATTTCAACCCATGGGAATAAAAAATGACAGTATTTGCATATTTGAAATTATTAAATAATAAAAATAATCTCTTTAGCTAATGTTAGAAAGTCAGGTCATTATTTTAAAAATTGGAAATAATCAAAAAAATCAAGAATTACATTGTCTTTCCTGAATAAACTAAAACAAATAAACTAAAAGCTCAGGGAAGCCAGATTATTTATGAGAAAATGTTACTTTTTGGAAAAATTTGGCCCACAAAACAAAGAGAAAAGATAAGATGGGAATAACTACTGTCCAAGCTCTGAAAAAACAAAAGATGGATCTGGTCAGTGGCTGTCCGTAACTGCAAAACAAAAATAATAGACATTGCATTTCTTGGTGAAAGTCTACACCTCCAGCCACTACCTCAGAAGTATTCTTGGCCAAACCCTCAAATCTAAATCTGATGAAGCCTCCTGATTTAACTACTGATGCTCAGAACATACAGGGGACAGATGAGGTGCGTATGTGTGTGTGTGTGTGTGTGTGTGTGTGTGTGTGTTTTTTTTTTTTTTTTTCTCTCTCTCTCTAAAGTATACAAATGAAAAGC